>NW_024754425.1:0-24791 GCF_018991925.1 Homarus americanus | reverse complement strand
ATGAAAGTAATTAATCAACCTGAAGGAAACTGTCAGACCAGCTACCTTTGAGAATCTAACGGGTGTATTCGGATACTATGTGTCTTAGGCTCCTCCCACTAGGGACTGCCATCTCGAACCTTGAAATCGATTTAATTCTTGTCTTCGACAGCTCAGTCAGAGCATAGATTGAAAAGGGAATCTTAGGAAATGGACACTAGTTCGTAGTCTCAGTTTCAAACGTCAAAGTATACAGTAACGTAGTACATTGAAATAGTTGGGGTGAGTGGAATTCGAAACGGAGAGGAGGAGGAGTGAGGAACAATGACGCTCTCGGGCGTCAGTCCAGTGTCTGTAAACTCCTCCACCCACAGGTTCCTCTCGGCCAAGAGCCTTGTAGATTGGGAGAGGGATGAAGGCCACTAAACTCGGGTAAATGCGTGAACACGAGCGTCAGGAACTATCCACCACCTCTGGGGCCCAGTCAACTGGCCAGCCGTTCACCTGATGCGTTCACTGTCCAGCTTGTTGATTTCACAGGCCGAGCAAACACTGCCAGCCCCCATCATTGTTATGTCCCCTAGGGACTTGATCTCACTCTCCTCTACTGTATATATTAGACTTGTCAAGTATTTCTCCTTAGTCTGTACTCACCCCTGAAGATGTGAATTACACGAAAGTGCTTGGGAACTTCGTGTTTTCTTGTTTCCTTGTGGTTATCAGCACACACACACATATATATATATATATATATATATATATATATATATATATATATATATATATATATATATATATATATATATATATATATATATATATATATATATATATATATATATATATTAAATAGTTTGTGTACCATTATAATATTACTGTACTTTCACATACTCAAATATAGTATGCTTTAAATACACACCAAACATACTTAAACTTTATAAGTAACAGTTAAACAAAAAGCAAAAACGACATATAGGATAGGGAAAAAAGTAAAAAAAGTGTAAAAAATTAGGACCATCTTTATTTCTGAAATTAAAACTACAACTTTACTTTCACATACTCAAATATAGTATGCTTTAAATACACCCCAAACATACTTAAACTTTATAAGTAACAGTTAAACAAAAAGCAAAAACGACATATAGGATAGGGAAAAAAGTAAAAAAGTGTAAAAAATTAGGACCATCTTTATTTCTGAAATGAAAACTACAACTTTCTACAAAGTAACTTTTCTTGTTTTTTTGTTGGCAAATTCTTCAATGACACTTATCAAAAACTATTTCATCTGTCAATTGTCGCTCTATAGACAGTATGGCAAGATTTCTCAACCGCAAGGTGCTCATAGTAGATCTTAAGTAATTCTTGATCAGTTTTAGTTTCGAAAAACTCCTCTCACAGGGGGCTTTTGTCTGGGTGGCTTTCGTCTGGGGGGCTTTTGTCTGGGTGGCTTTTGTCGGGGGGGCTTTTGTCTGTACCCCAGTGAGGATAGTGTCTTAGTATAAAATCGCAATGCTGTGAAACAAAATCTTAATATTTAATCTCAGTACCGCAGCAAAAGTCACATCAATGTTTTTTAACCAATACTTTAATATTTCTTACCTTATAGTATTATGTCTTCCAACGAAGTAAATAACTGGATCGAAAACACAAGAGAACTTAAAAGTCGTCTAGCCTCCCCTCGTCTTGTCACGATGGAGACTTGTGCAGAACTGAAGTGAATTGCTTGTAACTGGTGGATTGGTCGGCTGTACATGAACTGATATGACCCGAGACTGCATGGTTTTGCAGCTACTGGAGACGTTAATCCTTCCCTTTGTATCGGCGGCAAGTTAATCCTCGTCGTGTCTGACCTAACACCTGACCCACACCACATGAGCTCACTGGCGTACTAGTTTGAAGTTGTTTCCTTAATCATCAACAGATTACAGTTTGTGTGTGTGGCGGGAGGGCGGGGCATAGCAAGGGTGTAGCTCATGACGTGGCCGTGATGATGTGGGTCAGGTGTTAGGTCAGACACGACAAGGATTAACTTGCCGCCGATACAAAGGGAAGGATTAACGTCTCCAGTAGCTGCAGATATGGGTGATGAGCAGACCCAAAAGTGCCGCCCGGGGCGGACCGCCACCCCCCACCTCCCCCGCCCCCCCCTAGCTACGCTAGTGCCGCTGACCATCACTTTGCTTGTGAGCAAAGGTACCACGTGGTGAAGCAAAGCTACTATTGCTGGTGCTGTTTGAGTATTAATGTTGGTGCTGTTTGAGTATTAAGGTTGGTGTCGTAACTGGCATCATTGCCACGGGTAATAATGGTGCTGTAGGGATTCGTGGTATAACGTTGTCTAGCACTCAGGATGGATGGAAACTCTAAGGTGGTTTTCTTGTATAATATAAGTTATATGATAGACAGTCTGGTGCTGGAGGTGCCGTGTGGTGAGGGGCTGCTCAGTAGAGACGTTCGGTGAGTAGCGTGTTGAAGGAGGTAGATGTGCAGAAGCTTCGTTAGAGAAGATGTTGCCTGTTGCTGGCCTCCTGGTTGAATGAATGCTGACAGCGTGGAGCTTGCTGGAGGAGGTGTTGCTTGTTCAGGAAGATGGGCAGAATGAGAGCTGGTTGGTGAGGAAGCTCAGAGAAGGACAGCTGGTGGGTCGCCATGCTCACTGGCGGGAGCGAGGACCGCCAGGCAGGCGAGGAGAAGCAAGGGCCGCCAGGCAGCGACGGAGGAGGAGGTGTTGCACGTTGTAGAAGAGAGGCTAGAATGAATCTCAATGGAGAGACAGAGCTTATATACCCAGCAGCCGTGAGTCCTCTATGAGTCTTGTTGGGAAAACCCGAGGAAGTCGCCGGTCTTTTGGTTCGGTTGCTAGGATAAGGTGGCATTGGAATGCGGATACGCAGTTGTAGGGGAGAAGTCCACTACAGTGCTAAAGGGTGCTATGAGAGAGTATTTGGTGTGTTCTTGTACATGTACACCCAGTCATGGTGTAAGTGGAAAATGTACCTAAGTTCAACAGTACAAAATAAGTTAAACCCTGTAGTTGAGTGTTACTGAAATTATTCATAAAATTTAACTTCATTTTAATAAACCATTTTATGTGTATGTTAGGAGTATCATTTACCTGCAGTATTTTGCCGTCATTCCTTCGTATTGCTTGATACCAGAATTACAAGGTACCCATGTCTCATAACCCTCGAGCCACGCTACCACAGGACAGAGGTTATGAAGTAACTTGAAATGAGCTAACTATAAAAAACTACGGAAGAAAATAAACAACAAATATATTAAATAAAAAAGCAACGGTAAGACAACGCGCCCTTATAATGGGACATATGATACTCCTCCTTACCGCCTCCTTACCGTTGGTACGCCCCAGGTGCATCCTCTTTCACTTCGTGACATTGAATCTCAGCAGCCATTTCTTCAACCATTCTTGGAGCCCACAGAGGTCCTTCTGCAGCTCTTCACAGTCCGCTTGGTTCTTGATTTCCCGAAATAACTTGGCGTCATCGGCAAACATTTGTATGGAGGAGTGTACAACGTCAGGCATGTCATTTATGAAACAAAAAACAACAGCGGGCCCAATACACTGCCCTGCAGTACCTCGCTTGTGACAGGTACAGATGATGATTTCGTGCCATTAATGACGTGGGTTGGGTCAAACGATGAGTATGGCAGGAGGATGTATGCAAGAGCCAGAAACCAAGTAGGTATTACGTAGTGAGCAGCTACCAAACAGGGAGGTACTACCGCCTGAGAAGATATTGGAAGCATAATGTGATGTCTAATGGTAGACCCTGCTGCCATATGGCATCACGAAAATTATTGTGACCAAGTCCCAGGTTGCTGATCTGACTTTCAGCCTCATTTCACACAATTGCATGGTATCAATTTGTCATGGGTTGCGTTAGGCTTACCCGCGCAACCAACTCCAAACTTTGTTTTACTTGAGATAAGACACCCGGCGAGGCATAACTGGGACATGTATTTTAATTAGTCTATGTTAGCCAGCCTTTAGGGGGGTGGGCAGTGAAACAGTGTTGTACTGTTCATCGCTTCACACCCAAAAACCTCATTTTAAGTAGTATCCCCTGAGCCATGGGTTAGTTAAGACGTCGTCTCCATCCTCTCCCTCCTGAAAGGGGGCGGGACACCACACCACACAGAGTCCTCCACCGCCACTCCGTCCTGTGAACCGTCGTCGACACGAGACTAAGTGTGTTAACATAGGTTGTTATCCCCGTGGAAATATCACGTGTGGATGCCTGGTTGCGACAAATGCAATCCAGGCTGGCCTATCAAACCTACAGTAAATGGTTAATTAATTCATGCTGATGTATGTACATACATTGTAAAGACACTGCTATATTTTTCAATGTTTGTTATGTGGGACACCCGCCCTTTATGTGACTATGTGAGCAATAATACAGTTTTAGAGATATGTTCAAGTGTGTCAATACTCCAATGAATCATGATTAGTGGAATAAGAGAGTTGCCATTATACCGCCATATGCTGATTATTTTAGGCTGGTGTCATGAGAGACGTCACTTCACATTTGTCAATCAAATTGGTGTAATAATGCCAAAATCTGCATCTTGCAAGTTGTACACAGGTTTCGTTTTGCCCCTCCAACATTTACCTTGGCCCCAAAGTGCCCCCCCCCCCACTTTCCGAAGGCTAGAAACGCCACTGGACAGGAGCACCTCCCACTCCATCTGGGAATCACCCTCAACAGTACCGGTCATCCTAATTCTGTTGGTTGTAGCACTTGTAAGTACGTTACCCCCCCACACTATTATAATGCTCTTAGATCTTCCTTTTTCACACCTCAGTGACCCTGAGTTTTTACTGTTCCTCAATCAGTATCAATGTCCCCACAATAATGATACTAGTGTCATTCCCTTAGATGTGCTAGATCGTATGTGTTACACCCCATTTACCCATGGTGTCGACACAATACTCCCTCATCTCGATCCTGATGTCTTTCTACAAAACTCACTGGGTTACACCAACCCAAACTGTAACTATTACTTTCCTGACTCTCCCGAGTTTAGTTCTAGTCTCCTACTACCTCATTCCTTCTCCTTGATTAGCCATAACATCAGCAGTATTCCCCTTCATCTAGATACCTTTTTAGATCAGTGTTTATCTTCTATTGCCCACAAATTTGATGTACCTCGATTCTGTGAGACCAAACTCACTAACGATATTGACCATTTGTATAACATTCCTAATTATAATAGACACTGCGTCAACACGTCACGACACAGTGGTGGTGTCGCCCTATATGTTGATATCAAGTATAACACTTCTGCAAGAGATGATTTAAAGGTTCAGGAGGAGTACATAGAGAGTGTTTTCATTGAATTACGTAACGACGCACGAAATATCCTAGAAGGGATAATCTACAGAAGACCCCACACTAAGGAATTTTCTTGATAAATTTTCGGAGCTTATCTCTATCATAAGATCAGAGAGGAAAGACTGCTACATCACAGGAGATTTCAACCTTGATCTATAAAAATCAGAAACCGACACCTCAGTATTAGACCTTCTTGCTACCTGTCATTCTAAACTCTTTTTCAACACTATAACCAAACCCAAGGGAGTAACTGCCACCTCAGCCACTGTGATAGATCATATCTAGACTAGCAACACTCCTAACAATTTTGCAAGTGGAATTATTTATAACAATATAACAGATCACTTCCCAGTTTTTGCCATGTATAAAACAGCCACAAGACCTGAAAGGTCTAGTAGAGTCTCAATTCAATACAGAGACTACTGCGCCGACAACATGCTCCTTTTTTAAAACAACCTAATGAATGCTAACTGGGATCTTGTCTATGCCTCCGACAACCCTAACGTGAACAGCTGTAACTTCTCTATCATCTTCATTGCTTGCTTTGATAAATGCTTCCCGCTCATGACTAAGTCAGTGAAAACTGTATCCATTTCCAAACCCTATATCACAAGCGAAATTGAGATAATGATAAAGGAAAAACACAAACACCAAAGGAAATTTGCAAAAAGACCCATAACTATCAGTGATGCTTACCGAAGTATCAGAAATAGAGTAACTCAAACAGTTAGAAATGCCAGACGTAACTATTATACAAATAAGCGCCAGTCAGCATCAGGCGATAGTAAGAAAACCTGGAATGTCATAAATTTTATTCAGAACAGGAACACTCAGCCTTCGGCCCCCCACTCAGCTTTTATGATAAACGATTCAGTTATAACGGAACCCTCCCTCATTGCCAACCACTTCAATGAATATTTTATTAATGTTGGGAAAAATCTTGCAGAGAGCATCCCTGATCACCATGAGGAATTTAGAGCCTACCTGCAAAACAGACAGCAAAATGAACTATTCTTATCCCCTGTAACAGCAGATGAATTACTGGCCATCATAAAAATGTCCAAAGATGCAGCAGCAGGCGAAGACAATATACCAATGAGCATCATTAAAAAAGTGGCCCACTTATTACTACCTGTTCTCCTCCACATTTGTAACTCCTCCTTCACTAGTGGTGTCTTTCCTGATAAACTGAAAATTGCTAAAGTCCACCCGGCATATAAAAAATCTGGGGACAAAGGTCTCTTCAAGAACTACCGCCCCATATCAGTCCTCCCAGCCTTGAGTAAGATACTGGAAAAGCTAGCATGTAATAGACTCAATTCCTTCTGCAATGCCAATGACATCTTTACAGACTCCCAGTTTGGATTTAGAGCTAAAAGGTCGACCGAGAGTGCTCTGCTATCCTTTACTAATGACATCTTAAATTCCTTTGATGACAGTCAGTTCACAGTCGGTATATTCTTAGACCTCTCTAAAGCCTTCGATACTGTCAACCATACCATCCTCCTTTCAAAGCTTGAACATTACGGCGTTAGGGGCCTGTCCCACAATTGGTTTACCTCATATCTGTCCAACAGGATGCCGTATGTGTGTTATAATAACCACCAATCTGACTCCTCGCCTATCTTGTATGGAGTCCCCCAAGGTTCAATTCTCGGTCCAGTTCTGTTTTTGTTGTACATAAACGACATAGTCCACGCCAGCCCACTCATAAAATACAACTTATTTGCAGACGACAGTAATCTCTATGATAGTAACTCAGACCTCCATTCCTTGATGAGAACTATGAAGACTGAATTAACTATAAGTCGGGACCTGGGTAATACGTAATAAACTGACCCTAAATCTTGAGAGAACCCACTACACGATCTTTCACAGAAGAAAAAACTTACCTCCAGACTTGAACCCCCTGTACCTTGGTAATATAGTCCTCAAACGCGAACAAAATACCAAATTCCTCGAAGTTATTATTGATGAGAGCCTTAACTGGAGAAACCACATACAAGCCATACACAGTAAAATCAATAAACAATGCGGTATCATGTATCACACTCGACAGTCACTCACTCTCGCAACAATGAAAGAAATCTATCATGATCTTGTTTACCAACACCTGATACACTGTCACACACTATGGAGGGCCTCTGGCTCTTCAAAAACACAATCTCTGGTTACTGCACAAAAGAGAGCTGTACGGACAATGACCTACTTGAAAAAACAGATCACACAAACGAAAAATTTGCTATTTTGAAATTTTTAAAATTCGAAGATTTTAACACTTGCTGCTGTGCCCTCTTTGTTTACAAATCTATCAATCACTTGCTTGACAATAATTACTTCCAGTTCCGGAATAATCAGAGATACAACTTAAGGCACCCAGAGCTACTAAGACCACCCCCCATGAGCTCCCCACATCATGGACCAGCAGTATTGTTGTTCCAATACTGAAACCAGGACAGCCTGATGCTTTTCGTCCCATATCACTAACCAGCTGCCTGTGTAAAACCTTTGAGAGGATGGTTCTTGGCAGACTCTTATATAGAATCAGAGAACACATGTCTCCTAACATAAATGGCTTCACCCATGGTAAAGGTGTACATAATTGCATCACCACATTCCTAACTGTGTATGGTGATGAAAGGCACAGATACACCACATTTCTTGACCTAAAAGCTGCATTTGATATTGCCAATAGGCAACTGATATTGTACGAACTAGCCAAAATGGATATAGGAGGTAGGCTGTTACACTGGATAAGTGGTTACCTAACCAACAGAAGGGCTGCTGCACTGTTTCAGGGTTACAAAAGTGAAGTTAAAGATATGCAACTTGGTACCCCTCAAGGTGGAGTACTTAGCCCCACTTTGTTCAATGTTCTTATGAATGCATTATTGAATTTAATACCAGACAACCCCAGCAATATCTCAATCAGCTATGCTGATGATATTCTTATACATACTAAAACTCATCGTGAAATGCAAACCACCCTGAACAATGTATACGCAGCCTTTGAACACCTCGGTCTTATTATCTCCACTGACAAAACTAAGGTGTTCAACAAACAAGCTGGTAACCGCAAACGCGGCCCCGCCAAGTTCAAGATAGGTAACAACACTATTGACAATGTTTCTTCTTTTAAATATCTTGTTGTTTCCGTCCCTTGTACCCTACCTGCCATACAACAGGTAACCCGCCAATGCACTGACAGACTGAGACTTCTTAGAAGTGTAGCGGGGTACAGCCCGCACTATGGTGCTAATATTAGAATTGTTAAAACAATGTACCTAGGCTATATAAGATCTCTGATAGATTACCACACACCAGCCCTGGTCATTCGTGACGGGAAAGGCGTTGACAAGCTCGAGAAAATGCAAAATAAAGCCCTCAGAATTATCCTAGGATGTCCCATGAGCACTAAAGTACTTAATATGAGGAAAGAACTAGGTATACCCAGTGTTAAAGATAGAATAATTGAAGTCAACCTCATGATAGCCCTGAGGCTTCTGCGTGGTGATCCTGATAACATTGTTTCCTTAAAATTGCTAGAATGTATGAACCATGGGACTACTGAGTCTAAATGGATCCAAACTACAGCTACACATATGAAGATGTTTGGACTAGACCACCTGTACAAAGTTGAGACACAACAGCGCTTCCTGCCACCCTGGCAGACAGTTCCCTTCGATATCACAATACCGACGTATCCGCCTAAAAATTAATCATACTGTAATGACCACGGTCTTACACGTCAGTTAGCGCCAAAATCGAATGATTCATATTACGCTCAATAGCCCACAAAACATGTAACTCGGCTTTCGTTTGAGTCCTCCATCTGAGGAGTCCGTTTTCTCATCACTTCAAGACACCTCAGTCCTCCGTTATCCCATTTTCTCTGACTTACTGAAACCACCCTCTCTATAAAATGAATGTGAGTGTGAGAGAGAACACCTTTGTTTTGAGTCAACTTAGATATGTCTGTTTACAGTTGGAACATTCAAGATCCATTTTGAGTGGGGTAGAATGCTTCAACTGTCCTTATCGTTAGTAGAACGTGTCAAGTAAGTGAGTGTCGAGTTTGCCAGCTAGAGTGGCGTATTTTATGTCGTCTGTGGGGGTATCCATGAGTTTCTGATCGCGCCTGAAGTTATATCATTTTGTCGCCCCGACATCAGAGAATCTGATGTTTATAGTTTAATTAGTGTCAGTTGTCTATTTGACAAAGTCATTAATCTCCTGAACTATTCTGTCAACTGGTATAATCTCCAAGATCTAGCGCCTCCCCGTGACTAGCTCCTTGTTTCGTCTCAGGCCTGAGCTTGCAGAATTAATGTTATCGACGTGTATATTCCACCTTTTCCTGGCAAGCTCAACCTCTGATTAGATTATATAAATAGACATAGGAAATTACCCTGATCAAGAACACCGGAGTTCATAACTAAGTATACAGTGATCCAAAATGATAGAGAAGTTTTGTTGTTGGTAAGATCGACCCTTCTGGTATGAATACGGAGGCCCAAGCTGCCCCGCGAGTGCACGTATATACCTCGACACGAGGGAGAATCACGCATTCGTGACTTCCTCAACGTCTCTCCAGGTATGTTAACGTGTGTTCCCGCCGCCTATTAATTCAGTTTAACTTAGTCAATTTTGGTGAATATCAGTGCTCATGTGTTAACATAGTGAATTCTGTGCCAATTAAGTCGAGTAACGTAGAGATTTAGATATTGTCTGAACCGTTGCCAGACGTATGTTTTGTATAGTTGAAGTTAATTATTGACGCATTCGTGACTTCCTCAACGTCTCTCCAGACGCGGATGTGTTAGCCACTCTCCTGAGGGTCGATAACTACCTATGGGCACCATGGTTCTTGAAGACTGTCTCTAAGGGCGCATTTAGAATCCCAGGACACGATTCCCCCGGGAAGCGCCCTTGTGGGGTATGAGATGTTTGGTTCACACTCAGGATGGGATGGAGAAAGGAAACTCACAATGTGCTCTCTATATACATGTTGTATTGGATGTACAATGCAGCTTGGTGCTGGGAAGGCAGCATGGTTACAAGCGTGATGTAGAGAGAGCTGGTTGGTGAGGACGCTCAGAGAAGGACAGCTTGTGGGTCGCCATGCTCGCCAGCGGGAGAGAGGACCGCCAGGCAGGCGGAGGAGGAGGAGGTGTTGCTGGCTGCGGCTGTAGGTAGAAAGAGAGAGAGATCACCACGAGGTCAGGTCTTAAATAGCGGGGGTAGGCGTGGCTTAGCAGTTGACCCCCGCTCCGTGGTGTATGGCGGCGCTGGTTGACCTAGACCACGAGGCATACACTGGGGAATTGGTGGGGTCGGCTAGGCAGCGACAAACAGCGTTTGTAGGGGAGAATTCCACTACACCCTCACCACTCTGCCAGTGTGTAACGAGTCAACCTCCCTGAGTGCACCTAGCGAGCGAGCCTTCAGCTTGGCGGTCTCTGTAAACAACTGTGCCCGCTGACTCCACCTGGAGATTGTACTTCATCTATTGCATGGAGCAGTGTCCGCCCAGGTTTGGAGGGATAACTAGCAGAAATATAGTATCCCGGGTTAAGTATTGAACCCCTGAATGAGAGTTCAAGGTACCAGGTGGTTCCTTGTGAAGTGATAAGAATTTTGGTATGTTACTAATTGTGGAATTGCCCAGTGTGTTATGTATTCATCTGTAGTACCCATGAAAGAATAACCAGGGTTATTGACAGTGTGTAAGCATTTCTAAATCTTACTTGTCACAGAAATACTACAACAGTGTCCAATAAAGTAATGAGTATTTGGAGGTGTTTAATGAGGTAATAAGTTCTTGAAGTGTTTGATGACTTAATAAGTTAATTTCGGTTCTGTTTAGCCTGAGTGAATCTAAGATGCATCTTCTCCACTCACTGTATTAATAAATATTGAGTTAGTAATCTGAGTATCACCACTCTACTCCTTCTAAACATGGGTTCCCAGAAAATAATACTTACTCACGTGCCTATACATCTACCACACTACCCAAAACCCTTCCATGAGTTCTGTTATATAATGAAAAGTCTGGGTGGTGGCAGCTACCCCTTGTAAGTATAAAAAGTGTTATACAAAGAATAACATGGTTCCCCAGACTAACCCATGTATAAGAAAGACATAAAACAAAGTATACTTCAGAAAAGTAAGAACATTGAAACTGAGAATACAATCTATATGAAAGGACATGAAAAGAAAGAACCTTGACTTGGAAAACATAAGTAGAGAAGCATAAGAGTTACTTATATAAGAATATATAAGAATATAAGGTATATAGAGGTAAAGAACATATAAGCATATAAGTAAGAACATATAAGAATAAATATATATGTAAAGAATGGAAGGAGAATAAGTATATTAAACAGGGTACTCATTGGAGGAATGCTACACAGAACAAATAAGTATATGAGTAAATAGAATACTAACAGAAAACAGTAGCTGGATGGTAAATTATTGAAAAGAGAAAACCCGGCCCGTTACAATACAAAGCATTTATCTCCAACACACTGCCAAATTGAGAGCTCTTGAACACATACACACTCTACAGACTGATGATAATATCACACAGACCATCTACACTGATGGATCTCTAAACACCGCCTGTGGAAGGGCTGGAAGTGCTATTGTTGTGACTCAACCTGACGGTAATATAATTGAGAAAGGAGTTAGAATTAACAACTAGGCATCCACTCTACAAACTGAATTAGATGCCATACTCACAGCTATTAAATTCATTGAAACCACTGTTACTGACAGTCTCATCATCACTGACTTTCTATCCTCACTACTTGCCCTTGGTACCCTCGACTCAGGTTGTCACGCTCTTGTCTCTGAAGCCAGACACAAATATGCGTGCCTTGTTGACCGGGGTGGCAAGGTCAAACTGTTGTGGATCCCCTCTCACATAGGCCTCATAAAACATGACAGGGTTGATGCCCTCGCCAAACTCGCGTCTAACAAAGACACCGTTGAATACAATTTGGGTCTGTCAAAAAGAACCCTTAAAACTGTAATTAGGAAAGAACTTACTGATGAGTTTGACGCAAGCAGACAAGTGCAAACAGGCACTAGTCGATCCATAGGTTACCATGATGAGATGTATCAAGTGAAACATGTATATGGAGCAAGTAACAAGATCACTAGATTACAAGATGTTGTAACCGCTAGATTAAGGTTAGGATATAAGTACCTTTGGCAGTATGTTCCTCAAGCAGATGTAAACAAAACTAAATGTAAAGTGTGTGGCCATACATATGGCCACACACTTGAACACTACGTCCTCGACTGTGTGAAGATAGAACCTTTTAGGGACAGGTCCAAGCACACTGTGTGTGAAATGGCACAACACTTCATCTCTAATGGCAAGATAGCCGACATATTAAGATTGTATCCACTTTTTTGCACTTAGTAACTATATCAATTCTCATGTACAGAACCAAATACGCAATGTGCTTGAATACCTCTCACGTAAATGTGAATAACAAAGTGTGAGGCCAGACATACTGCCTCACACGCCTGTACTCACGCATTTGTGAATAAGTTACCCTTTATGTATAGAACTAAACAAATAATGTAAATGAAATACTGTGTAACATTCAGTGCCATAATATCCTGACAACGGGGGTTAATTATTATGACCCTTTGTAAACCCTACTCTGTAATCCTTTTGCGCTACCGCTCACAGGATGAGTGTGGGGTGCACAATAAAGTAGCCGCTGCAAGCGGCAAAATCAATCTCAGTCCCAGACCTCCATAAAATATCATGGTGTGAAGGTATGGAACAACTTACCCCCACCCATCCGAGCAAAGACAACGCTCCCTTCCTTTAAATCATCTCTTAAAAAATATCTATTGTCGAAGTATTAATATTTCTTGTAACACTTACTGTATTTACAGTACCTGCTTTTATTGTACCCCCAAATCCGTTTTATCGGGAATTATCATGTAAATAAATAAGTAATTACCATTGCAATACACATAATTGCCAACAAGACATAATCCTGAAAGCTCTGTCCTCTTGTTCAACCTTATTACTGTACAACCCATGTTGTACTGCTTCCCCATTATACTTATGTTTTTAAATTCCACTGTAATTTATATGTATATATATACAGTATATATTATATATATATATATATATATATATATATATATATATATATATATATATATATATATATATATATATATATATATATATATATATATATATATATATATATATATATGTGTGTGTGTGTGTGTGTGTGTGTGTATATGTATAGGTATGTGTATGTTTAAATAAATAAATAAATAAAATTAATAAAATTAATAAATATTGAAGTGATAACCGTGGTAACACTATGAGATGTACTTATTACTACCATGCTATTGTACTATTCCAGATGATACTAAATGTTACATAATACTTCCTTGAGATAAATGTATAGTATATATCAGGTGCCTCAAAGAGAGCTCAGGTTCTCAACTGGCTCAGCCATGTTAATATTGTTATTATTATCCACTCTGCATCTGCATTTTTCTGGCTAAATAAACTGTTACAATTCAATTCAACAAATGTCGCCCACTGTAGTGTGTGTGTGGTGGGGGGGGGGACAGGAATAGAGGAGGTGGGGGCTGGATGAGACGCAGGTATATTTATTATTTATACCACCATAATTTCAAGCTGCCTTTTTAACTACGTTTTGTCTTACAGCTGTTTCTTTATGGTTACGAATTCATGGAACAGGTGCAGTGTCCTGGGTGCTTATTGCCGCTCAGGTCACAATGATACTTTAAAGAATGGAATATATTAAGGATAAAAGTGAAATATGCAAGGATCAGCTAGTTTTACTCAGCGACCCCGTCACAATTTTGTGGTTATTTCGACAAAGAGATTATGGTAATATTTATTTATATTCCACCCATCCTTTGTTTAATAAATATTTGTGATAATATTACATAATTATATACTTGTGTTAAAAAGAGTGGAGTGAAAAAGTTATCAATATTGTAAAATAGTATTCAGACTTAATCTAGTTCCAATTCTTCCAAGTTCCAGTGTTTAAACACCCCACCACAATAAGCAAGCTTCATATATTTTGGAGTGTGCTCAGTTACCGTTAATATTGTGTGCTGAACATCATGAGCATTTCAATGATGGTAGCAATTGCAACTATATAATTATATTGTGTTATAAGACAACACATTCCACGACGTGTCATACAGATCATTGTATACCACACAATACATAATTTGTGGCTGTTAAGTTACTTTGTTATGAATTTTCATGCGTTATAGTTTAAGACATCATTAAGAACATGGATTTAAGATAACACTGTAGGTGAGTTAATATATATTAATTGTATTTACAAACAATACTAAAATCCAAACAATACACCAATACACACATCTTAGTATTTGGTCCAGCCACCCATTGCATTCAGGACTTCATCAAGGCGATTAGGGATGGAGTCGACCAGCTTCTGGCACACCCCTGGTTGTCGACGTATACTCTCCCACACGTCGTAAGCTTTGGCCTCTATTGCTGCACAGGTTCGCTGCTCGCCAATATCCCAATCAAGTTTTATCATGGCCCAAATATGTTCAATCGGATTAATATCACATCCTAGTGTTGGCTAGTCGATGACCTCAATTTCAGGGTGATCCTGGAGGTAGTCCTTCACTATGTTGCTGGTATGAATGGGACTGTTGTCATGAACCAGCCTGATAGTGTGGGGGGCTGGAACTGCCATAGCCCGGACTGTAGGAACTAGCACTTGCTCCAGGATGTCTACATACTGCTCACCAGTGAAAAGGCCATTGATCTTGATCAGTTCACCTGGCCCATGTGCCCACATCCTCCCCCAGAATGACTCTGACACCCTACCACTCACTGTGCGATGTTGAATGCGTTTCTCTGGGGGGCAGCCAGCACTGCCTTGCTTCGGCTCCCACTGGCCTGAACACCGTTTCATCTGTAATTATAATGGTTCTCCAGTATTCTTCTCTGTGTGAAAGGTGTTCCAATGCAAAGCCGAGTCGACACTCTTTGTGAGCAGGTGTTAGCCACCCTTTGTGAGCTGGAATAGCAGTCGATCCCGGCTTCGCGTCTCGTCATGTGATGGCAGTTGAGGCCCAGATTTCTTGTATGCGCCACTGATGTTCGCATTGGATATGCTTTTGCAGCTGCCACGATCATAGCGTCCATCCTTGCCGACGTTACTCGTGGCCTCCCGCTTCGAGGTTTCGTCTCCACTGAGCCCTCTTCCTCCCACCGGCGGATCCACCTCCTAATAGTTTTGGTGCTCCTCCCCACTTCGAGAGCAATGTTCGGCACAGTTGCCCCGGCTCTCCACATCCCGATGATTTGGCCTCGCTCAGCAATCACTGCCGACGAATTTGCTTGTCCTGCAGGCATATCTGAAATGGCAGAGTAATATTATGTTGTGGTAACTGATGCAGGCTTTTATATACTGTATGTATATTATGTATGCTGGATTATGTACTATGTATGTATATTATGTATGTGCTCCATTTATATTTATTCAGCCTAGCTAGCAGCGTGTGGCAATGTTATTACCATATCCCACACGCTTAATTAATGTGCCTGGCGACGTATGGAAGCTGCTAATGTATCACTTGCCATACGTCGTCTATGGTAGTTGACCAGGACCTTAGCTAGGGAGCAGTGCTATCCACCTCTGTGTACATACTCTTATCCAGTAAACCGAACCTACAAAACTATACAGGTGTTTGTGTTCTCTCCTGTATATAGAACTTATTACCCAGAACATCTAACATGGCGCAGTGCGTAGTTTTACTGGATTATTACGAGTGATTAGTGCAAGTTTGTGGAAAGCCGGCTGATGGATCCCCGCCTTGGGTCAACCCCGCGTCATCCCTCGAAGAATTTCGCAACTTTGAGCAGTGTCAGTGACAGTGATTTTCTGTGAAGTGTTTAGTGCATTGTGTGTTTCGTGCCATTCATGTGTGACCTTGTTCGAACGGATTTCCAAGGTATACGGCATGTTCTGGGCATTTGTGGGGTGTAGAGCTCAGCGCACCCTCCTCTGACCGTTTACAGAGAGCGACTGAGCTACTCCTATCTCCACCCCCCTCCCTCACAGCGCCGCCTCCACCCCCCCTCACAGCTGGGGCGAGACGCTCTGCCTGCCTGGACATACACACATACATGTACTAACACTTGCTGACCGCGCGGCTTCATTATATATATTTTATATATATAACCTACTTATCTGTGTATTGAATTAAATTTTTTTTTGTCTGAAATCTTGTTGATACGACGGGCTGACCGGTCAACACTGATTTAAGACACAGTACACAGAGGAAGTAGTTATGTCTCATGCCTTACGTAGCCGTGGACCCAGCGCCTGGATGAGTCAAGCGGATGATAGTCCCCCAGAGATGGATGACCAGGCCGGCCCAGCTCCCACAACATCGCGCAGCCCTTCACCTCAACATTCAGCGTTATCTCCAGAGATAATTGCCTTAATGAAGTTTATGAGAGATGAGAGACGCGAGGATGAAGCTCACAGACGTTTGGCGGATGAGCACAGAAGGCAAGCAGAGGCAGAACGAGACCACCAACGGAGAATGGAAGACAGTGCACGGTTTGAAGCCTTGATATCTCGCCTCACTGTTAACCAAGCCCCTGGCTCTAACACTGCCTCGGTACTGAATGGTTCAGATACCTCATCCATGCTTCCTTCACGCCCCCCAGCCCCACCTAAAGCAGCAGCTCAAACACCGCCCATCTTGGAGCCTGATGTAAATTTCCAGACTTTTCGCGAATGGCGGCGGCGGTGGGCTGATTATGCTACAATGGTGGATCTCCAGAGTTTGTCACAGCCTAAACAACTCATCCAGCTGCGTATGTGCCTGTCCTTGGAAGTTCAGCGTGTCTTAGAACATACGTTGCAGGTACCCCCAACCTCTTCGCTGTCTGTAGAGGAGGTACTGGACGTTCTACAACGGCACATCAAAGGACAGCAGAATGAAGCTCTGCGCAGGAGGGAATTGTTTAGCTGCAGACAGATGGAGGGTGAGTCTTTTGACGCTTTTTATGTACGTCTTAAGAGAGCCTCGGAAGAGGTAGATATATGTTTAGGCCACCACCAGCAGTGCGAGGAGACCCAGTTGAAGCAGGTGATCCTGATGGGCGTTAAGGACGAGGAACTTGTCCAACGCCTCACCTCCCTCGACTCTTCCTCCTCTCTTCAGGATGTGTTGACGATATGTCGCTCCTATGAGGCTGCCAGGTGTGCCACCTCTGCCATCCGAGCTCCCCCTACAGCTGTACGCGCTGTTTCCCGGTACAAGAAGGACAAGAAGTCTGCTCCTACGCCTTCGCCCACCACGTCCACGCCCGGTTCATTTTGCAACAACTGTGGTAAGCAGCACGGAACACAGGTATGTCCAGCTGCTCAGTCTACCTGCAACAGTTGTGACCGTAAGGGCCACTGGTCACTCACAGTACGGTGCCCAGCCAAACGCGTCCAGTGCAATGTGTGCGGCCGTCTGGGCCACTATGACAAGTGTTGCCCTTCCAACAAACCCAAGGAACAGCGTCAACGGAAGCTTCAGCGCCCTTCTACCAGAGAGGGCCGCCCACAGTCTCCCAATCAGAGGCACGACGACCCTGGACAACGCTGGAGCCATATTAGGAACGTGTGCTCCCCCCCGCGTCCCAGGACCAAAGTTCCCCAGTACATCAGTGTCATTGTGACCTACCGCAGTGTGTCATCCCGTCTCCAGATGTTGCCCGACACCGGCGCTGATGCTACAGTCATCGGTCCCCAGCATTTGCAATGCTTGGGGCTCTCTCCAAGTGATCTAGGACCGCCCCCCAAGGATCTCCGCTTTATGGCAGATGGTTCACAGATGACCCCGGCCCTGGGTTCACTCCAAGCACAAGTCACCTTTGGCAACAGGTCGTGTCAAGCCTGGATTGATGTGCATAACGGTGTCCCGACTCCTTTGCTGTCCTACAGACATTGTCAAGAGTTGGCCATCATCTCCCAGGACTTCCCCAAACCTATTCTTGAGGTAAGACACGCCAACAGGGTGCACGAAGGGAGCAGCAACTACCCTGCTGCCGCCCTACCCCTACCTCTTGCCAGTGACACCTCTCCTTCGGATGCTCGGAAGTACTTCCTGAAGGAATTCAGCGACGTTCTGGCGACCAAGTCCGCTCTGGAATCCAAGCCTCTCAAGAAGATGGTAGGTCCCCCCATGAGGATCCACCTGAGGGACGACGCGAAGCCCTTCGCTATTTACACCCCTCGACTGGTTCCCCTGGCCTTCCGCGAGGCGGTCAAAAACGAGCTGGACTCCATGGTCGCCCAAGAAATTATTGCACCAACCGGCGATGACCCGTCTCCATGGTGTCACCCTATGGTTGTCGTCGCAAAACCTAAAGGTGGTGTTCGGATCACCACTGACCTCTCCAAGCTCAACAGCCAGGTGTCTCGTCCTGCGCACCCTTCTCCCACGCCCTTTGCAGCTATACGCAGTGTGAACCCGAAGGCGCGCTTCTTCACGACGATGGACGCCCTGTGTGGATACTGGCAGATAGAGCTTGCCGAAGAAGACCGACCACTCACAACTTTCATCACCCCGCATGGACGTTACAGTTATTGCCGTGGCCCCATGGGATTCGCCGCTACAGGAGACGCTTTCTGTCTTCGAGGTGATATGGCTCTACAAGGTCTGGCAAACTGCGTGAAAGTGGTCGACGACATACTCGTGTACGACGAGGATTATATGGATCACCTCTGCCGTATCTACGAGGTACTCAACAGGTGCCGGAAGCACGGCATTACCCTAAATGCCGACAAGTTTGTTCTGGCCAGCTCTTCAGCTGACTTTTGTGGGTACACCCTCTCAGGGAATGGTATCGCAGCTGACCCGGAAAAGGTCCGCGCCATCACGGATTTTCCCACCCCTGCTAACCTGACCGACTTGAGGTCCTTCATCGGTCTCGTCAACCAGTTAGCAGAGTTTTCGTCGGACATCTCCGCAGCTGCTCAACCACTTCGCCCCCTGATGAGCCCCAAGAGGACATTCCTGTGGACCCCCGACCACGACAAGGCCTTCCAGCAAGTGAAACAGGCCCTGTCTCGTCCACCTGTCCTCGCCACGTTTGACCCAGCCTTGCCGACAGTTCTGCAGACAGATGCCTCACGCTTGTATGGCGTGGGATACGCCCTACTGCAGGATCATGGTGGAGGGCAGTTCCGGCTCGTCCAGTGTGGCTCGCGTTTCCTCTCTGACACTGAGACGCGCTACGCCACCATTGAGTTGGAGCTGTTGGCTGTGGTCTGGGCGACGTCCAAGTGCAGGTTTTACCTCATAGGCCTGCAACACTTTCACCTAGTGACCGACCATCGCCCGCTTGTCCCGATCCTCAACCACTACACGCTAGACGCCGTTGAGAACCCTCGCCTCCAGCGTCTGAAAGAGAAGCTCTCGGCGTACATCTTCACAGCAGTGTGGCGTGCTGGTAAGGAGCTCTGCATCCCTGATGCCTTATCCCGCTCTCCTGTCAGCCGCCCTACTCCAGAAGACCATGTGCTCGACGCCGACCTCGCTCTTTCCGTCAGGACTGTGGTCACTCTCCATGCCGTCCAATCCCTTCGTTCGGACCTGTCACCAGATGACGACAAGGCAATGGAGGACCTTCGAACAGCGGCCCGAGATGACCCTTCCTACGTCCGACTTGTCGAGTGTGTGAGGAATGGATTTCCTAGCAACCGCTACGATCTTCACAACACCCTGCTCCCGTATTGGAAACTCCGCGATGAACTTTACTGCGACGGAGACCTTGTTCTGTACGGAGCACGTGTAGTTGTCCCTGCTGCATCACGTCCCCACGCCTTGGCTCGCCTTCACGACAGTCACCGTGGAGCTGAGGCCACCAAACGACGTGCACGACAGACTGTGTTCTGGCCCGGCATCAACTCCGACATCTCCAATGTTGTCCGTGCGTGTGAGCCCTGCCAAGTATTACAACCCAGCCAGCAGCAGGAACCCTTCATGAGTGACGACAACCCCACCCGCCCCTTTGAGTCTGTGTCGGCCGACTTTTTCTGTGTGTCAGGAAAGTCCTTCCTTGTTATCGTCGACCGTCTCTCTGGTTGGCCGGTTGTCATCAAGTGCGGTAATGACACGACGTCTGCCGCCACCATCAGCAAGTTCCGCCACTACTTCCGTGACGTGGGCGTTCCTGTACGCCTGCGAACCGACGGAGGGCCTCAGTTCACAAGCCGGGACTTTGCTGCGTTCCTTGACCGATGGGGAGTCCGGCATGTGTTGTCATCGCCCCATTACCCGCAGTCCAACGGCCACGCTGAGGCTGCTGTCAAATCTTTGAAGCACCTCATCCTTAAGGTGGCCCCTTTTGGGAATATTGACTGCGAGGCCTTCGACCGGGGTCTTCTTGAACTCCGCAACACACCTAACTACACCGGACGCTCCCCTGCCCAGGTTTTGTATGGACGCCTCCTTCGTTCTTGTGTCCCTGCTCACCCTCAATCCTTCTCCAAGGAGTGGCAGGCTAAGACAGAGGATTGTGATCGCCGAGCCGCCGAACGTGTTCAGGACGTCGTCGCCCGCTACAACGACCACGCCCGTTCTCTCCCCAGGTTGAGTGTCGGCACCCAAGTCCGTGTTCAGGACCCGACCTCCCTACGTTGGGACAAAGTAGGCGTAGTCATGGGTCTCGGCAGGTCACGGGACTACCAGGTGCGGTTACCCAGTGGCCGTGTGTGGTGGAGGAACTGCCGTTTTCTCCACCCCGTAACAATGCCTTCTGCTGGCCCCGCCACCAGTGTTGAGTCCCATACCCTTCCCAGTGATGAAGTCCCTCGACGCTCAGAACGGATCCAGAAGAAAAGGTCCGCTCAAGACTTTGCTATGAGCGTATAGGGGGGAGGGAGGTGTATGTATATTATGTATGCTGGATTATGTACTATGTATGTATATTATGTATGTGCTCCATTTATATTTATTCAGCCTAGCTAGCAGCGTGTGGCAATGTTATTACCATATCACGCTTAATTAATGTGTGGCGACGTATGGGAAGCTGCTAATGTATCACTTGCCATACGTCGTCTATAGTGAACTGACCAGGACCTTAGCTAGGGAGCAGTGCTATCCACCTCTGTGTACTCTTATCAGTAAACCGAACCTACAAAACTATACAGGTGTTTGTGTTCTCTCTGTATATATAGAACTTTTTTGCAGAGACATCTAACATATACTAGAGTAAATTAAAGGTATTAGTAACACCTAGGTTAAGTATTATTACTCTGACATAACGTTTTGGTAAATCTTTTTGGATCAACTGCCCAAGAAACTCTTCCTATTTCATGTATTCATAGTGAACTGCAGGTGGATCCCCCCAACCTCCACCACCACCCCTGCGACTGTAGAGTGAACATTCGCCGATAATAATCATCAATATCGTCAAGATTTAGTTTAACCAGACCACTGACACCCATTTGAGTCTCTCCTAGGGCTGGCCAGAGGGATTAGTTAGCATATATTTCTGTTTCTATAATTTAGTGTTACATTGTTTGGAGGAGATTACAGTATTTCAAAAAGGTCAAAACTGAACCTAGGGAAAATTTGGGGGTCTCTGCTAAAATATCTTACATTGTAGGGTTAGTGAAGCACATTGTTCGATACCGATTATAAATATGGCATTCAATGAGAATATGTTGGACTGTTATTTGTGTTCGGTAGTTGGAGCATATACGTGGGGCTCCATTAGGGGAAGACAGGAGTTGGCCAGGAGTCAATCGCGGAATAGTTCCGTGTTGTCGAGAGGATTGTTTCGATGGTGACCAAGGATAAACTGATGATTTGATCATTTTTAGCTTATGACTTGTTGGTTCATTTTCCCAGGACTCTTACCAATCGTCAAATATTAATTGTTTATAGGTAGTTAGCCTCGCCGATAATCAAAATATATGGTTTTCCTCTGCTTTACACATTTCTTTGACAATTTTCAGCTATGACATGTTCGTCCCAGATTACATATAACTAATAGATTACATTACTTTAGGGGTCGTTATATAAAAACATTTTTCTTCATGTTTATTGAGTCGTTCTGAGTTCCATTTCTGCTCAAAGTACTACAAAACCCAACCCAAACTCCCAGGTTGCAACTGGGGGAAAACATAACCGAGTAAGGTAACGTGACGTTAACTAAGGAGCTTATATAACAACTGTCATATAATTTTAATAGGGTGTCCCACTAATTACAGCAGATATTTGTAGAGGTGAAAGTGATTCTGAGTATAAAACTTCTATACATATATGGATTTTTCGGTTTACGTTTAGCCGTGAGGTGCATTTTACAAATTACGCAAGGCAGCCATTACAAATGGCCGAGTCGAGGCGGGAGATACCGATAGCGAAATATAGGAAAGGGGGAAGAAGGTTTAGTAGTGAAAGAATGTGGGTTAAACGGAACAGACTTTTAGGAGGAGAGAAAGTGTGTGGCCTTCTGCCCACTGCATGGTATTGGGTGGTAGGTTGGGGTGACTGGGGCAATGGGAGGGAGGGAAAGGATGTGGAGAAAAGAAGGCGAAAGGAAATGGAGGGCCCATCCCTATTTGGGTGGAGTGCACCTCATCTTTACTTTGTTTGGAGGGCCCATTCATTATTTTTTCTGAGTAGGGTTACACTTTTTATTATAGATAGAGGGAAACGGATGGAGATAGAGACGTGGTGGCTCAATATCACATATTCTTTCACCTCCACAAATATCTGCTGTCACTCATGGGACACCCTGCAATAGTATAAGGACGACATGGGCTATGCTGACAAATTAATGTGACTTACCTGTTGGTGACGACGATGGTAGGAATGAGACCTCGGCATGTTTCAGTGTTCGACATCATCTCCTTCCCCTGGTGTGGGTGGCGCCAACCTTGGTAACAACTTGTGTATTCTCCGTGACTACCATTACTGGTAGTCACGGAGAATTAATTACTGGTGTGCCCATCAGTCTCACCGTCGTAGCCATGAACGGCAGAGATATTGGTCGTTGTAGTGCTTTTATTTGCCAGTTACACATGTCTCACCATGCTTAATAATATTAACTATCTTCATGACATTCTTATTGTTATCAGTGATTGCGGAATTCACGATGTTATGCTCCACCTACACACAGCCTGTTACTAGACCATCCCCCACCTCCTCTATCCCCCCCTCCCACACACTACAGTGGGCGCCATCTGTTGGCCGACCATAGCATTTCCCCCAGTTGTTTCGAAACTTCAGACTCAAGGCTAAAACCTCACTTCTAGACTGAGTTCATGACTTGGACTTGAATGTTTTAATACAGCATTGGACAAGCCACACACGGTCAACACAAAGTTTACATGCTGAGTGTTCCGATATGGGTACAGCATTACTAACTTGCCAGATGTGTCTGAATCCTAGCCTAATTCTGGCCACGACTGTCCTTATGCTGGCCATACCGGTACCTCTTGTCACAAAATTTGTCATATTTACTAATGCTACAACTGCCAGGTCTCTCTGCATTTCTCACTTCTTCTAGATCAGAGTTCATGATTCTGACTTGAATGTTTTTAATTACAGCATTGGACAGGCCAAGGTCACGGTCACCATTTTCTGTCTTACATGCCTCATTGGCCAGTCTATCAGCACGGTCATGATACCTGATTCCAACATGGGACGGAATCCACCCAAATTCGATACGAAAGTTGTTCTCATTGGCAGTTATCACATTCCTTTTAATATCACATACAACTTTAGACATAGAGCCTGATGGGCTGTTCATTGATTTCAAAGCACTTTGAGTCACAGAACATCACCCCACCTCCATTTTCTTTAAGGTAGTCTGTGGCTAAGTAGATTCCAGTTAGTTCAGTTTGTGTTGTGCTGGCCCAGTTGTTCAGCCTTTGCTTGTTTGACACTATCATCTCTTTTCCTTTATATATTACAATTGCACAGCCTGTTCTACGTGTGTTTATCTGCACAGAACCATCAGTAAAAGCATAACATTCACTTGATTTAATACTCTCTATGTGTCTGTTAATAGTTTCTAGTGTGACACATCTCATCACATCGGTGTTTAACATTTGCTTACAACCAACAGGAGTGTAATCAATAGGAACTGATATATCCAGCCAAGGAGGAATGGCATTAATAGGTTCGTCTGGGGTGATTGGGACATTCAGTTTCAAGAGATCTGCAACACTTTTATGAAACCACACCCCAAAGAGAGTCTTTTGTGGAAGGTTAACGAGATAGTCAGGATTACTTAGATAGAACATCAACTCAATTTGAGCTGTAGTTTGGGAACCATTGTTCTTCAAAACTTTGACACAAAACATGGTATTAAGTAGAGCTATCCTCTCAGATAGGGAGGGCAGTCCGAGCTCTTTCCTCATGTTTACA
>NW_024754424.1:0-55231 GCF_018991925.1 Homarus americanus | reverse complement strand
AAGACAGCTATATTGAGGGTTAGTATCAGGAAGATAGCTATAGTATGGGTTAGAATCAGGAAGACAGTTATATTATGCATTAGTATCAGGAAGACAGCTTTATTTTTGGTTACTATCAGGAAGACAGCTATATTATAGGTTAATATCAGGAAGACAGCTATATTATAGGTTAATATCAGGAAGACAGCTATATTTTGGGTTAGTATCAGGAAGGCAGCCATATTATGGGTTATTATTAGGAAGACAGCTACATTGTGGGTTAGTATCAAGAAGACAGCTATATTGAGGGTTAGTATGAGGAAGACAGCCATATTGAGGGTTAGTATGAGGAAGACAGCTATATTGAAGGAGAGTACCAGGAAAACAGCTACATTGTGGGTTAGTATCAGGAAGACTGCTATATTATGGGTTAGTATCAGGAAGACAGCTATATTGAAGGTTAGTATCAAGAAGACAGCTACATTGTGGGTTAATATCAGGAAGACAGCTATATTATAGGTTAATATCAGGAAGACAGCTATATTTTGGGTTAGTATCAGGAAGGCAGCCATATTATGGGTTAGTATCAGGAAGACAGCCATATTGAGGGTTAGTATCAGGTAACAGCTACATTGTGGGTTAGTATCAGGAAGACAGCTATATTGAGGGTTAGTATCAGGAAGACAGCCATATTATGGGTTAGTATGAGGAAGACAGCTATATTGAAGGAGAGTACCAGGAAAACAGCTACATTGTGGGTTAGTATCAGGAAGACTGCTATATTATGGGTTAGTATCAGGAAGACAGCTATATTGAAGGTTAGTATCCGGAAGACAGCTATATTGAGTGTTAGTATCAGGAAGATAGCTATAGTATGGGTTAGTATCAGGAACACAGTTATATTATGGGTTAGTATCAGGAAGACATCTTTATTAAAGGTTACTATCAGGAAGCCAGCTATATTATAGGTTAATATCAGGAAGACAGCTATATTGTGGGTTAGTATCAGAAAGGCAGCCATATTATGGGTTAGTATCAGGAAAACAGCTACATGGTGGATTAGTATCAAGAAGACAGCTATATTAAGGGTTAGTATCAGGAAGACAGCCATATTATGGGTTAGTATCAGGAAGACAGCTATATTGAAGGAGAGTACCAGGAAAACAGCTATATTGTGAGTTAGTATCAGGAAGACAGCTATATTGAGTGTTAGTATCAGGAAGACAGCCATATTATGGGTTAGTATCAGGAAGACAGCTATATTGAAGGAGAGTACCAGGAAGACAGCTACATTGTGGGTTAGTATCAGGAAGACTGCTATATTATGGATTAGTATCAGGAAGACAGCTATATTGAAGGTTAGTATCAGGAAGACAGCTATATTGAGGGTTAGTATCAGGAAGATAGCTATAGTATGGGTTAGTATCAGGAAGACAGTTATATTATGGGTTAGTATCAGGAAGACAGCTGTATTGAAGGTTATTATCAGGAAGACAGCTATATTGAGGGTTAGTATCAGGAAGACAGCCATATTATGGGATAATATCAGGAAGACAGCTATGTGTACATTGTGGGTTAGTATCAGGAAGACAGCTGTATTGAAGGTTAGTATTAGGAACACAGCAACATTGTGGGTTAGTATCAGGATGACAGCTATATTGTGGGTTAGTATCAGGAAGACGGCTATATTGAAGGTTAGTATCAGGAAGACAGCTGCATTGTGGGTTAGTATCAGGAAGACAGCTATATTGTGGGTTAGAATCAGGAAGACAGCTATATTGAAGGTTAGTATCAGGAAGACAGCTTCATTGTGGGTTAGTATCAGGAAGACAGCTATATTGATTGCTAGTATCGGGAAGGCAGCTATTTTATGGGCTAGTATCAGGAAGACAGCTATATTGATGGATAGTATCAGGAAGACAGCTATTTTGTGGGTTAATATCAAGAAGACAGTTATATTAAGGGTTAGTATCAGGAAGACAGCTATATTGTGGGATAACATCATGGAGACAGCTATATTGTGGGTTAATATCAGGGAGACAGCTATATTGTGGGTTATTTCAGGGAGACAGCTATACTGTGGGTTAATATCAGGGAGACAGCTATATTGAGGGTCAGCATCAGGAAGACAGCTGTATTGAAGGTTAGTATCAGGAAGACAGCTATATTGAGTGTTAGTATCAGGAAGATAGCTATAGTATGGGTTAGTATCAGGAAGACAGCTATATTATGGGTTAGTATCATTAAGACAGCTTTATTATAGGTTACTATCAGGAAGACAGCTATATTATAGGTTAATATCAGAAAGACAGCTATATTGTGGGTTAGTATCAGGAAGACAGCGATATTATGGGTTAGTATCAGGAAGACAGCTATATTGAGGGTTAGTATCAGGAAGACAGCCATATTGAACATTAGTAACAGGAAAACAGCTACATTGTGAGTTAGTATCAGGAAGACAGCTATATTGATTGTTAGTATCAGGAAGACAGCCATGTTATGGGTTAGTATCAGGAAGACAGCTATTTTGAAGGAGAGTACCAGGAAGACAGCTACATTGTGGGTTAGTATCAGGAAGACTGCTATATTATGGGTTAGTATCAGGAAGACGGCTATATTGAAGGTTAGTATTAGGAAGACAGCTATATTGAGGCTTTGTATCAGGAAGATAGCTATAGTATGGGTTAGTATCAGGAAGACAGTTATATTATGGGTTAGTATCAGGAAGACAGCTATATTATGGGTTGGTATCAGGAAGACAGATTACATTGTGGGTTAGTATCAGGAAGACAGCTGTATTGAAGGTTAGTATGAGGAAGACAGCTATATTGTGGGTTTGTATGAGGAAGACAGCTATATTGAGGGTTAGCATCAGGAAGACAGCTGTATTGAGGGATAGTATTAGGAAGACAGTCATATTATGGGTTAGTATCAGGAAGACAGCTGTATTAAAGGTTAGTATTAGGAACACAGCAACATTGTGGGTTATTATCAGGAAGACAGCTATATTGTGGGTTAGTATCAGGAAGACGGCTATATTGAAGGTTAGTATGAGGAAGACAGCTACATTGTGGGTTAGTATCAGGAAGACAGCTATATTGTGGGTTAGAATCAGGAAGACAGCTATATTGAAGGTTAGTATCAGGAAGACAGCTTCATTGTGGGTTAGTATCAGGAAGACAGCGATATTGATTGCTAGTATCGGGAAGGCAGCTATTTTATGGGCTAGTATCAGGAAGACAGCTATATTGATGGATAGTATCAGGAAGACAGCTATTTTGTGGGTTAATATCAAGAAGACAGTTATACTTAGGGTTAGTATCAGGAAGACAGCTGTATTGTGGGATGGCATCATGGAGACAGCTATATTGTGGGTTAATATTAGGGAGACAGCTATATTGTGGGTTATTTCAGGGAGATAGCTATACTGTGGGTTCATATCAGGGAGACAGCTATATTGAGGGTTAGTATCAGGAAGACAGCTATATTGTAGGTTAGTATCAGGAAGACAGCTATATTGAGGGTTTGTATCAGGAAGACAGCTATATTGTGGGTTAATATCAGGGAGATATGAGTGATAACCTGGAAAGGAATAGAAAACGCATAAGACGGAGGCACTGAATGCAACTGAAGTAGATTCATTCCCATAGATTGTCCTAGTGAAAATATTTTTTGAATTTATCGTCTAGTTTGTCGTGAAGTTTACTGTTAAGAAAAGTAAATTTTATTGTAAGAATAATCTTAACTGTGATATACATGAGACACGAGAGTGACTGGAAGTGTAGTTGCTTGCACAATTGTGATGGTGATGAGAGGAGGAGGAAAAGGAAGAGATGGAAGGTGGTATGAGCTGTAGGTTGAACATGCCTGTGACAATATTGGACTTAGAACGCGAAGAGAAAAAAAAAAATATATATTCTCCTACAATTTACCTGTGACTCAAATCTTTTCCATTATTTCTTTACCTGGAAATCATCTTGACCTTTCACAAGGTAAACGAAAGTTTCTGGCCGGCATGATCGATACAACCTGAATGAAACTTGTTTGTCCGTGATCATTTAAAGGAAACCAGTAGTCACCTTATCGCTGTCTTAGTAGAGATAGGTAAGACATCGACCATAGACAGTCTACCACTGGATCTTAGGGCATGTTTCCTTGGCTCTTGTAAGGAAAGTGGTGAAAAGTGAAAGAGAGACCCCTAGGGACGGTGTGAATACAGTTCGCTATATGCTAAACCTTTGATGCAGAAAGAGGCATTGTGATTAACAACTCACTCGACCTACATCCCTTCCCCAGCTGTAAATTTAGGTACCCATTTACAAATGTATACAGTACTGGGGGTACTAAGGACACGAACCAGCGACCCCGTATGACAGGAGACGAGAGTTGTGTTCAATGATTTGGCCATGACTGTTAGCAGACGTCTACCCCTGCCACATTGGTGGTGTCACCGGGGGAAAGTGTGCAACACCCGGCGACTGGTGCTTAAGGCACCGTACAACTCCTATAACAATAACTCGATTCTTTTTTTCTTTTTTCTTTTTTACTGGAAATAACCCACCCGGGCACAGGTCATTGACCCACAACGGGGCCTAGGGGACGAAAAAGATATGAATAAATAGAAATTAAAAATAGAAAAGAAAAGTTTATGTTATTCTTCACCACGAAGATGCTGGAAATCCAGCTTTTTAAAGTGAGACAGATTGTATGAGTGTAGAAACACAGAAGAAGGCAGAGCATTCCATAGTTTGGCTGTGTAAGGAAAGAAGGAGGTACTATAACGGGTTATTCTAGTGTGGCCGACATTCCCAGAGAAACGGTGGGCACCCTCGGGCAAGACGTGTGTTACGATCCCACGGCCTTGCCAGCGGTACACAGGATGCCAAATCCACCGAACATTGCTCGTTAAAATACCTGTAAGAGAGAGAGAGTGAAGCAACATTGCGGCGAAGAGAAAGGGAAGAAAGATTATCAACTAAAGGAGGAGAGTTAATAAGACGAAATGCCTTCGATTCTACCCTATCTAATAGTTGGACAGAAGTTAGGAGCAAATGCTCAGGAGTGAAGTAGCTCCTGCATCTGTAAAGTATTCCCAGCTTTCGGGAAGCAGCTTTAGCAATGTTGTGGATGTGTTGCTTTCATGATATATTAGGCGTAATGGTGAGGCCTAGAATATTTATTTTAGAATTTGGTAGAATGATAGCGTCCTCAAATGGAATTGTCTACGTCTGCCGTGGTTGGATCGAATACCGAGTGTGTGATAACAGTTTCGTGTCTTGCAGGACACGGACACGACATAGGTTTAATCTCATGATCTTAAACCCTATGTTGAAGCAAGACCTACAACTAAAATAAAAATAAACAATACATTTATATTGCGACATGCCCCTGAATCAGCGTCTCCAGCCGACAAAGTTGCTTGCCTATGGGACTTACTCTCACTCTCACAGTTAATATATATTTTAGATGTAGCAAAGCGAAAGATAATCTTATTTTCTTGTCAAACAATTCTTTGAAATGTGTATTTAGGAGTATGAAAAACAGATATATATTTTTTTATGTTACACGTTGACTTACATGCCAAACAAAGACTTAGAGTAATGGCAAACATTCAAAGCTTTGTATTTGCAGCCCGCTGATCGTCGGTTTCTAACATGATATAAATACTGAAAAGTGAGCTATTCGAGGTATTTCAGCAATAACATTTTTTATAAATTTCAAACTAAAAGACTTTATGGACATTTCGCTCTGTATCAAGTAACTGTTGGTCGCCAAAGTGGCAGGTACTAGCAGATAGTGTTATTGTGTACCACACCGCTCACTACACCAATTGTAGAAATAACTTGGCTGTATATATTCGTGTTTGAGGCATATTTTATATATATATATATATATATATATATATATATATATATATATATATATATATATATATATATATATATATATATATATATATATATATATATATATATATATATATATATATAATAGAGAGAGAGCTAGCATTACCCATCAGGCACATGAATTTACTGTAAAATTATGAATATATCATTTCCCGTTAAGTTTTTCTCTCTTATTTCTATTATTTTTTATGGTTGTGTATTATTTAAAGTAAACTTCTTAGATAAACAGTTCTATGACGCTCTGACTGACAATTAATATAACTCATCCCTTCAGGAGGTTATTAATACACTTGCCAGAGTCTATCATAAGGGTGTAACTGCTGTTATTACCTATAATCACAAACAATTACACATGAGTGCCAAACAGAAATTAAGTAATAAGAGACCGTCCCGAGGGCAACACTTGGCGAAAATTACAATGAGTTGAGTTGAAGGTCAGGTTGTAACTTGACAACTCTCTGAAGACAACGGAAAACAACCAAGTGACCCACAATGACCACTGATCCATCTCTGTCTTAAAATAAATATTCACTTTAAGGTCTTTATCTGCGCTCCAATTAAACTGACAGCTATTAGGAGACCAAATTATTTTTTATTTATTTACCTTGACCGATAAGTGATGTCTACCACACTCGAGGAGGTTCCAGTGATAGCCTTTCAAAGGATAATATACGATATAATTCTGAGACAACTTCGATAACACATAAACAAATGTGAGAGATAAATTTGATAAGATAATATGAAAGTTTTGACGAGAGTATATGGTTAAAACTGGCATATTGATAGAGAGGAAAGAAATATCCTCAAGTGAAGACTGGAATCTTATCTGAAAATCTGAAGGAAATTGCTTAAAGAAAGTCTAATGATCCTTGACCCTGTTAGTTTGACATTTAAACATCGAAAAATCGTACAAAACTTCCAGAATTCCTATACTTAAACATTGGAAATCACTTTTAGATTTTGAATACTATAAATAATGGGTCCAACGAATTACCCAAAGTACCCAAAAGTATATTAAATCAGGGTAAAATCTTAACGAATATCTGTTATACATACACAAAACATGTCTAATAATATTTTTAGTGTAATTTTGTAAAAATAATTTGTAAGATGAAATAATGAACAGCGAAAAACTTTCAGTATTGGCGAACGCTAAATTCCAAAGAGTTCGTGAACAAGGGAGATAACTCAGATCCATCGTGATGCACTTCGCTAACCTAACCTAACCTAACCTAACCTAACGAAAAGTAAATCCTACGGCTATGTTAAATACCCCAAAGTAACAGAAACATCGGTAATTATATCTCCATTTTGGATAGGTGACTCTTTGGAATTTAGCGTTTTTCGCTGTTTATTATTTCATTATTTTGACTACATTTCAATGAAAACATTATTAATCAGGTTTTATTGATGTAAAACATATATTCGTTAAGATTTTACCCTGATTTAATATACTTTTGGGTACATTTGGGTACATTTGGGTAATTCGTTGGACCGTAAATAAATGCTGAACCAATGACTTTTACTCTTATAAAGTAAAGGAAATAACTTGGTATTTTGGGAGGCAGGATCATTGTTACTTCCTCAGAAACACATGTCAATAATAACGTTCTATGTAGCCTTGATCTTAGCTAACCTCAACCCAAAGGCAATGTAGAGCTCGTACTTATGGACAAATAAATATAAATAGACTAATAAACATACATCTCTTAGACAATAGACAACTATTAACTTATATACAGAAAACAATTAACAATAACGAGAAAAAAGGTGATGTTTCAGAGGGGTGACAACTCCTACCCGGCACCCACGTACTACTTACAGTGGTGTACCGGCGTAGTAAACAGGTTAGTCGGCACCTTAACCCCGGCCTCCTCAGTCCCTAGAGAAATTTTCTGACCTAAATTCAACATATTGTCGGCCACAGTCCCCCGTCCCCACCAGGCCTTCCTCCCAATTAACTCTCCCAATTGTCCCCACCCTCCATCTACAGCCCCCTCCCCCTACCTCCCGCCAGCACCAACCCATTTCCTCTTTCGGACTATCCCCCATACCTTCCCTGACTGCCCTGCGTGCGTTTCTCATCTGTTGATTTCATCCATTCTTTTTTTTTTCCTACTTGGCTGCCTTATATTATCCTGGCGATCATGTGTGTATATCTCCCCTCCCTGGCTATCACATGTGTATTTCTATATTCCTTGGCTATCATTTGTTGCATTTGTTGTTCTTGTTGTTGCTGTTGTGCTTTCTGAATTTTTTTTTATTGATATAGGTTATGTAAATAGTTAGAAAACTATTTTCTTTTTTAAGCAGGAAAACTTTTATTTTTGGTGACGAAATATTATAGCTATTCAAGCAACCACCGAACATTATACTCAGACAGTGTGTATGTATGCTACTGTCACACATTTGGCCGATGTAGGGCTGAAGAATTCATTTTTGCCCCTGACTATCGGGCCCTGACGCCTTCCCTGGCTGTTAGAGTGTAATTGCTGGCCCTAACTCCCACTCTGTCTGCTGGAGTGTGGATGCTGGCCTTAACTCCCATTCTGTCTCTCTGTCTGCTGGAGTGTGTCTACTGGGCCCAAACACTCATTTTGTCTGCTGGACTGTGGCTCAAGGGCCCTGTCTGCCCGGCACTGGAGTGAAAGACGATCCCTACGTATCATGTTACCTGACTTTGTCCTCCTCACAGTAGAGTCGCACCAATTATGTATAGACTGATCTCGATAACTCTGTCACACAAACATACACAAATACAAATGTAAACAAACGACTATACATAAGTACAGAAACACACATAATTATACTCGCTCAAGACAAGGACACAAAGGTTCACACTTACCACTAATGTTATCGAAACTATATATATTTTAAAGTTCTTAGAGATCTTATTATTATTATAATTACGGTTTGTGGTCCAGATTTCCATAAATTCCTCCCTGACTCCTAAAACCAGCATTATACACAAAACATTTTCCGCCCATCTCTCACTTTGCTTCCATCTGACTCGTATTACTGAAGTCTTCCCTCCCGCGACTGTTAAAATAACCACCAATATTACACTATTTATCAAAAGATCATAAAACGTAAGATCTTGACTCAAAAGGTGTTTAAACCCCGTCAACCTCAGGAACGCCACTTTTAATGTTTTATTTAGCGAACACCAGACGATTTTATTCAACCCAGAGAGGCGACGGGGCTTACACAAGGGGATAAGAATGCATTATTTATCAAGAGGATGGTCAACTTCTTATTTTGACCACGCATGAAAATGATTTGCCTACAGAGTGTATTATAGTATAAGTAGATTCATATCCGTGACTGTGTATGTAAGATGCGTTCTTTACATGACAGGCGACAATAAAAAAGCAAAAACCAGACTGTATTCAGTACGTTTACTAATATAAATAGAAGTTCACCTGTGGTACGTGTTTCATTATGGCCACAAGCAGTTAAACATATTGTGAACAGCATTTTAATAAAACAATGCCAAAAAAAAGAGCCCGAAACAAATACAACACAGTCTCTCTCACGAACAGAATTGGTTAAAAATAGTCTTTCAGTTTTCAGCGTCATACATAGTCATTAGTGAGGTACGCTTTAATAAAGAAGAATAGTTTCACTAGTGCATACACCTAGATAATGATCTCTGTGAGTCATCCATCATCATCACTGATATGGGTTTGAAGGACAACTCTCTCTTTCTATCTTTCTATCTGAGTGTCTCTTCCTCTGTTTAGTCCCCCTCTCACGCTCTGTCTGATTGTCTTTTCATCTCTTTTCATTTTATTTCTGCGTGTTTCTGGTTCTGTCTCCCTCGTTAACAGTTCGTTAGCCCGCTGTTGATTGGTCGTAAAGGAGCTCAAAATACCTATACTTACATGAGTTCACTCGGTAGAAATATTTAAATCTCTTGCTCAGATACACCCAAGTATGCACGATCAAACACGCCAGCATACACACACACACACACACACACACACAAACACACACACATATACATACACACACACACACACACACACACACACACCCTAAGAGACCCATTCCCGAATTATGTAATTGTATATTTTCAGCCTTCCGGCTGCCATGCTCTTTCAATAAACCGTTAATTATTATTATTATTACACACACTAAGACACAGCCCCTCCCCTTCCTTAGTCATCTCACTAATGGTGACGCAGCTGAGCAATCAAACAACCATTTCGCATCTATATGCCAGACGCTCCCGGGCTTGACACAACCAGTCTCCCTGCTTACTTACCAACCTCCCTTCCAACTGACAGAGTAAAAGAATTTCAAGTAGCAAAACGTCTGGAAAAACTGAAGCTAAAGCGCTCCACCACCCCATTGACTTACCTATGAAACTCTACATGGCGTTCTGCCCTCTGTTCCATCATCAATGCTTCCCTCGGTCGGGCAAGATGCCCAGCTGACTCGAAGACTCATATGTGTCACCAGTGCCCAAGTCTACTAGCCCACAATCCTTAAATGAGTTCGGACCCATTTGCATGACCCAAATACCCAGCTTAATCTGTGAAAGTTTCGTGTTTGACTGGTCATATGCTGACATTGCAGGCGCCATAGATCCTTACTGCCTTGTTAGCTTTCTCGACTACATGTACCGCTATCTGAAAAAAAAGACGTCTGTGACTGTCGCCTTCATTGACTTCACCAAAGCATTTGACCTAGTCGACCACAATTTAATCAACAGCAAAGCTATCGACCTCAGGTTTCGAAGAAGTCTTATACCATGGCTTACAGGCTTCCTTAGAGACCGACTCCAAGCCGTATGCTTCCGAGGGGCTGTCTCCACCTTTCAGTCACTCACCTATGGCGTCCACCGAAGCACCAAGATGGGACCGCTCTGCTTCCTTATGCTTATCAATGATGCCCTAAGAGAAACCCCTGCCCGCTGTAAATATATCGACGACTCTACCATTGGGATCAACGTCAATAATTCGGCTCCCGACTATACCACCCTTCAGGATTTATTGAACAGACTCCAAAATTGGGCCACCAACAACCACGTCACCATCAACCATACCAAGACCATGGTTATGCACATCAACCTCTCCTCCAACTCTGTCCCACCTCCCTCCATTACTTTGGGCCCCAACACACGCCAGGATGTGGACTCGACCAAGCTCCACGGCATCACAATAGATTACAAACTAAATTGGAAAACACACGTCAGTAAAGTAATCAAATCATCCAGTTTTCGTCTCCACCTCCGCCGACTCAAGTCCCTCATAGTACCTGCGCCGAGCTCCTCGGTGTTTACTCAATATTCATACTTCCCAAGCTCACCTATGCCTCCCCTGCCTGGTCTTCCTCCCGCCACACAACGTAAACACCTAGAAATAGTGCAAGAGAGGTCATGAAAAATTATTCTCTCCTCTTCCTACACCACATATCAAAAAGCGCTCAACACACTGACCCTCTCGACTCTCTCTGATCAACACCAAAACCTCAATTGCAAATTTGGTGAGAAGCTTCTGCACCATCCTCGACACCGGCTCCTACTTCCACCCGAAATCCCTCGTCCGCGAATTGCTGTTTGACACCACAATCGCATCCAGCTCATACGAGCGCGAACTGATTGCTATAAGAACAGTCCAGTCCCAACCATTGTAAAATTTATCACTCCCAGTCAATCTTACCTTTTTGCACTGTCACTATGTCAAAATGTCCTGTAGTATAACCTTCTCCCCACCTAGTTATTATACATCATATTTGTATTACTTATGTTACTTACATATTATTTGTCAATTAAGTGACCCATTCTCCAATATAGTTGTTTAAGAGATATGATAGAAACATTGCCTAAGAATCCATTTCTTGTATATAACTTGATTAATATCCATGTGTAAAATGTGGGAAAATAATGTTAATGATGAAAATATGACAGTGTCGCAGGGTGATTTATAACTGGGGATCTAGACGTTATGATTATTCGTACTGCTCATGCCAACGAGTATTATTTGTTTTCCTTTTTAATGACACCTTCATTTTAAAGCATTTACAGCACTAAATATGAAGCTACAAGAGATCATTGTATAATATGTCACTTGGGCACAAAACAAACGTATATATTTACAGTTCGTGTTTTTCGATTATCACGTTTGTTTCTCTTAACCCCAATTCCTCCCCTCCTGCCCTCCTTCTCCACCCCTTTCCACTCTCTGCCTTCACTTAAGTTTTCTTCACCCGAAAGTTGTAAAAAAGTCGTCTTCGCTCTAAAGGTGTTAACTGAGATCACTACGAGAGGTTATTCGTAAGCTGAAAAAATGGTCTGTCAGTAACCAGAATAACGACACCTGTCGTCATCGTGCTGGTGTTCATAAAGAAAGTATTTCTGACGATTTACCATCACCGTTTCTAACTACAATTTACAAGAATATGTTATGATCAGTGTTCCACCAACTCCCTTTCTATGCCCTTCCCGTCACCTTCTCCCCTTCTTCATTCTGATTGTCTATCTTCCGTCCGTCCTTCCTTTCGCTCCCAGGAACCATGCAATAAAGGGGCGTTGAGGTCGTGTTCTTTGGATGTATTCCTTAATGATGTTTGATTTACTGACCATGAGAGTCAATTGATATTAACAACAATCCATGCATCTTTTCCGTCCTCTCCGTCACCACCTTCCTACCCTTCTCTACCTCACTATTCCTCTCTCCCTTCCCCCAAGAAACTTATCCCCACACACCAAATACGAAGTACAAGTGTTAACACAGAACCATCTGCTCGCTGCCTAAATTCTTACTGGGAGTCGTGGATGCTATGTTGTCCATAAGGGTGGTCGACGTGCTTCAACACGTATTTTCACTGACCTCATTGACATGAACAGGACGAATAATCAAATACGTGATAAATCTTGAATACCTAACTATTTAAAGCATATCTATCACCTCCCTCCTATACAGAGTTTCCAAATCATCTTCTTCATGTCTGTAAGATGGCTGGGACGAACTTGTGTTGATTGAACGTGTGTAGATATATAATATATTATCTTAGCTGTACTATCAGTTCATCCGACCCCATATTTGGATTTAAACTTAAACTTAGATCAGGAATAAGATTAGGCAGAAATACAATGAGGCTGGAGGAGAAGTTAGACTGGAGTAATAGAAATCCATTATCGGTTTTGCGTTAGTTTTATGGCCGTTTTAACAATTCATTTGTATTCTGAAACTGTATCGGAAAATTGGCGTTTGAATCATTATTGTAAGCTTGTGTCGACATTCTGACCCGTTCTTTGTTTTTTGTGGCACACTATTTGGAGCTCCAGTAAACTAAATTTTATACCCGTATTCCTAACTCGTGTACGGTATTTTAATATAGTGTACGCTATTATTGGTTGTTTCTTTTCAGTTCAGTACTCATATTATCGACACAGTGATTATGCTGTCGGCATACTTAATGGAACCAGTCCGAGAGCGGTACAAATGGTGAGATATCCTAATGTGTATATATATATATATATATATATATATATATATATATATATATATATATATATATATATATATATATATGTGTGTGTATATATATATATATATATATATATATATATATATATATATATATATATATATATATATATATATATATATATATATATATATATATATATATATATATATATATATATATATATATATATATATATATATATATATATATATATATATATATATATATATATATATATATATATATATATATCCTGTATATTAGCGACACCTCTCTTAGCAGCGCATATTTATCAGCAATATGTGCCTTATATTTTTGTTGTTATATAAACCACGTGTTCATCAATGAAGAGTAAGTTTTATCAATAAGCTGCTGTAAGCATTACCACGTACTTATAATCAGACAGCAAATATTACTACGTATTTATAAATATACAGCATGTATTACCACGTACAGTACTTATCAGGACATATCAAGACACCCGTCATATTAACCATGCATCAGTTACTAACGACTCAAGCAACAAAAATTTATGGACACACATTATCCGAATGTGTTTCTCACTGTCAAGAAAGATTAAGCTCATGTTAATCAGGGAGTTATCGTCACACATCCCTCTTATCACTTACCTGTCCTGTACATGTCGTCAACCAGCTTATTTCAACATGTAAACAGTGAACAAATATATATATGATAAAGTATTCATAAGCTTACAATTCATATTAACCCACATTTAGCGGCACATTTCTTCCATGGTATATTTTTTTACATTATCAGGACAAGTATGACGTTTGTGCTAAACGCCCACGTCAATCTGTTGTCTCATCACAACAACTCTTTTACCGACATATGACCAACATGACTGGTGTAGTATTGACGTTATCGTAACTCAGTAACATTGACAGCGGCCGTGATGTAATTGTCACATGCGAAGACAAACTTTAACCCCTGAACTTCTAAACTCAACAACATAGCAGTGCGGATAGAGCAAACGGAATACTAAACCTTCGACGCACAAGGAGAAAGTGTGGTCGACATAGCACTCGACCACCTTTACTTCCTGAGCTGAAAGATATTAGGTACCCATTCACAGCTGCCAGGGCTTGGGATGCACTGGTTGTGAATCAGTGGCCTTTGGGTTAAGAGGAGAATGTTACAGCCACTCCTATACCGATGTTGTGATCAGCTATATAAAGTTTACTCACCTGGGTATGATGGAGCCCTTATCTTTGGCAACCTAATTTCAGCTAAAAATATTGACATTATGAGACCAAACCTGACATTATGGAAACAAACACATCAATATGGGAACAAACCTGGCATATGAGAACAAACACATCATTATGGGAACAAACTTGGCATTATGAGAACAAACACATCAATATGAAACCAAACCTGGCATTATGAGAACAAACACATCATTATGGGAACAAACTTGGCATTATGGAAACAAACACATCAATATGAGACCAAACCTGGCATTATGAGAACAAACACATCATTATGGGAACAAACTTGGCATTATGGAAACAAACTTGGCATTATGGAAACAAACACATCATTATGGGAACAAACCTGGCATTATGGGAACAAACCTGCCATTTTTGGAACAAACTTGACATTATGGGAAGAAACACAACATTCGGAAAACAAACCTGCCATTATGGGAACAAACACATCATTATGGGATATACTCTTGGCATATATCGACGCTGGTAGCTGCCAGAGTACCCTTATGGTACTCTATACAGTTAAGGTAATGGCACAGGTCTCGCACAACTACTATTACAGTACGATATATATGTTGCCGTAATGAGTCCTGTAACTACGGTAAACACACAAGAGTATAGTACTGTAGTACAATAAGGAAATTTTCGACAAAATAATGAATTACTGCCACAGTTTTACTTCTCTTGGCCTACTCTGAGTGATGTAAATTCTTTTATTCAATTATTTAAACAATATAGACAATATAGGTAGAGTTAATTTTTGCACTCCCGAAAAAAAAAATAATAAGACAACGTCATTCTGTCAATATTCTATGGACTATTTACAACGATGCCAGAGTAATGGTAGTAGTCCTTATTATCATGTATTAAATGATAGTTTTATCTGTGCTTAAGGAACTGTGATGACCATTTTAGTACAGACTAACCGAGAAATGATAGCAGAAATAATATGGTATAAGTTTATCTCCCCCGCCAGTAGGGTCTGCTGGCATCTTAATGTAATTAAAGTTGAGAATTATTTAATTGCTTTTCGAGGTCGGGTGGTGGGTGGAGGCTGAGAGGTGGAAGGTCCAGTGGCAGACCCTCTTATAACTCTACTTATTATTCATAAACATTGGGGTAAAGGCTCAAGTATTCAACATTGTTCTTTTGTGTTGCTTCAAACATTTACTGATATCGCAGACATGTTGTACTTTAATGGATAGAAAAAAAGAGCACAACAGATTTGACATTATCTGAGAAAACTCTCCCTAAGTTGCTATACGTTTTTGGAACAATTTCAAGAAGAAAAATATACACACACACACACACACACACACACACACACACCAGCAAGTGTGACACAAAAGACACACCCTGCACATTCCGGTCACAGGCACGAACAGCAACCAACACGAATAGAAAATGTACGAAAAAAAAAACAGGGAGTGTGGGTCGTGATGTTTGGAAGTGTGGGAGAGGTGAAGGGTAAAGAGAGGTAAGGGGCCAGTAATGAGTGCGTGGGAGACTACCTGGGGTGTTGGAGAGATAAGGACAATTCCTACCCACGCCTCGACCACTACACTTATCACCTGGGCTGATTGGCAGGTGAAGTGACGCACTATTCCTGAGTCCCATCAACCACACTCCCACACCTCTGTGACCATCTACAACACTAGGCTATCTAAGCCTCCAGAGAATAACTCCAGAAGTAAAATACCCTTTTTAAACTACTGAGCAAATTTTGATGGTCCGTAATAGTGGCTGTTAAACTTTTGCTAAATTTGTTGACAGAAATTTGGACGATAGCATCTGAGACACACCGGAATAAATACGGAAAATGGTTGTGCATATCATCTTTATTGGCTTAATGTCTAGGCTAATGAAACAAATGTATTGGTGACCTCAATACTAAGGCCCAGAGTTCAAGGTCACTTATTTAATATTCAGTGAATACAGTATATTGTATTCTTAGACTTCCCTTCCGCCCCTCAGTTCCTCCTAACTTTCTCTACACAAATAAGAGGATGTCAGACGATCATTAGTCATTGTCTTATATTCATCGTAGATTAAATCTCATCAATAAGAGATGTTATAATAGCCTCTATTGTTATGGTTGACGTTAAAAATTATTTCGAGAGCCGGGATATGCCAGTAACATCAGTAAAATCGATGAAAAGGTAAAAATATTTAGTTTTTATATCATAAATTTATTCCAAAAACCTTCAAGCAACTCTCCTTTTTCTCGTGACTTAGTATTGCACTCCGGCGAGGGAATGTTACGTACATCCTCATCTACAGTGGTTTGGTATTAGTTAGGCTCTGTAACTCATAAATCATAAATAAATATATCACGGTGGACTTTTTTTTCTTCCGCTGAATGCCCTCGAATGCTCTTCTTTGCAGCTATGGGTCGCCAAACTACAAAAACATGTCATATCATTTTGTGTCATAAAATAATGTTTCCTCCTTATATAACAGGTAAAGCAAAATATTATACAGCCCTAACAAACATTCTAATCTATTCTTCAGTCATGTAGAACTTTCTGTGCATGGAAACAAGAGCTATAAAAAACTAAATTAAGAACATAAGAACATAAGAAAATAAGGAGTCTGCAATAGGCCGGTTGGCAGCTCCTGTCGAGATTTACTACCACTCCCTATCATCCATGAATCTATCTAGCCTCCTTTTGAAACTTTCCAGAGTTCCCGCACTTACTACAAAGTTGCTAAGCTTGTTCCACTCGTCCACCACCCTATTTGTAAACCAGTTTCTTCCTATCTCCCTCCTAAACCTGAACTTATCCAACTTGAATCCGTTGCTCCGAGTCCTATCCTGCTCGGATATTATAAAAACTTTATCTATATCCCTTTTATTGATTCCTTTCACCCACTTAAATACTTCTATCATATCTCCCCGCACTCTTCATCTTTCTAGGGAATGCAAGTTAAGTTTCTTTAACCTATCCTGATATGGAAGGTTTCTAAGTCCCGGAATCATTTTTGTAATTCTTCGCTGCACCGACTCTAGTGAATTTATATCCATTCTATAATAGGGGTACCAGAACTGAACCGCATAATCGAGGTGCGGCCTGACTAGCGCAAGATATAGTTGCAATAAGACCTCTGCACTCTTGTTACTTACACTTCTAGATATAAAACCCAATACTCTGTTTGCCTTATTTCGAACATTAACGCACTGTTTTCTAGGCCGTAGGTCCGGGCTTACAAGTACCCCTAGGTCTCTTTCACAAGTCGACTTCTCTAGGTTGATGTTGTTAAGGCTGTATACATTATAAGTATTTGTTCTTCCAATATTAAGTACGCTGCACTTGCTGGTGTTGAATTTCATTTGCCATTTTTCAGACCACCCCTGCAGTTTATTTAGATCCTCCTGTAATGCATTTGCATCCTGCCCTGAATTAATTTGCAGCCCTATTTTGGTGTCATCCGCAAACTTGCTTATGTCACTGCTGATCCTAGTATCTAGATCGTTTATGTAGATTATGAACAAGAGTGGGCCTAGTACTGACCCCTGGGGAACCCCACTGGTTACACGGCCCCACTCAGATTTAACACCATCTACGCTGACCCTCTGCGTTCTATCGGTGAACCATGATTTTATCCAATTTAAAACTTTCCCCTCGATACCATGAGCCTTAATTTTTCTCAGAAGCCTCTGATGCGGTACTCTGTCAAATGCTTTGCTAAAGTCTAAGTAAATAACATCGTAATTTTCGTCATTATCTACTACCTCGAAGACTTTCCTAAAAAACGTTAGCATATTTGTTAGACAAGATTTTCCCTTTGTAAACCCATGTTGAGAGCCGTAGATTAATTTGCTTTTCTTTAGATGCGATCGGATGCTATCTGCTATAATTGATTCAAGAAATTTCCCCACTACTGACGTCAAACTGATCGGCCGGTTGTGGAGGCGATGAATGTTGTGCTTCCCTCACGGCAGGTGCAGAGTCGTCAGATGCGCCTGCTGGGGTGTGTGGGCCTGGGTCAGGAGCAGGGGCTGCGTCAGCAGAAGCGGATGAGGGCTCGTGACAGCAGCTGGGTGCATGACAGCAGCAGGGTCCACGACAGTAGCAGGGAGTACTGCTGGGCCGGGGGCGGCGTCTGAGGCAGGACGGGTGTGCTGGGGTCGGTAGGACGTGGTGCTTGGGGCAGGAAGAGGAGCTGGTGTCTGCTTAGAGAAGCAGTGCTGCTCTAGGGTGTCTAACCTGCGGTGTAGAGACTAGCTTCAGAGCCGATGAGAGCTGCCTCTGCGTGGATAAGCCAGTCTTCCATGTTGCTTGAAGACTGGGAGAGTGATCGGTTTCTCCTCCATCCTGTGTGAGTGCGAATCTCCGGGGGTTCGGCTCTCATAATTAATCTTAGTGAGAGATACCAAAATATAATCGTGTTCAACGTTAACGCTAAACCTATCCAGACAGGGAATGGCAGATCACCCACACTGGTCTGATACTGGCAAGGTTTTATGAACTTTTGTGGAGCAAAATCTTCTTTACCCCATAATTTTTCCTCCATGATTATGAAGTGTATCAATAACTGGTGTTTAGTTGCCCCCTGAGTTTAAAAGGACAAACAAACACACAACATAAATCACTTTGTTCCCTTAGACTGAAGATTATATGTCTATTTCGGAAGTGCTTGGTAGTCAATAAAATTGCTTGATATGAAGCTACTTGCTTATAACTGCTTGTTTGAAGACAATAAATATATATATATATATATATATATATATATATATATATATATATATATATATATATATATGTACATATATAAATATATATATATATATATATATATATATATGTATATATATATATATGTATATATATATATATATATATATATATATACATATATATATATATATATATATATATATATATATATATCTTGATAAAATCACGGGAAAAGCAACAGGCACCTTAGCTTTCGTCTTTATTCAAGACATCTTCAGTTGCCTCTGAAGATGTCTTGAATAAAAAGATAATCAATATATATATATATATATATATATATATATATATATATATATATATATATATATATATATATATATATATATATATATATATATATATATATATATATATATATATATATATATATATATATATATATATATATATATATATATATATATATATATATATATATATATACAGGGTGTTCAGTAAATACCTTTCATAAATTAGGCAGTCTATTTCTGGGACATAATTAAAGATAATGACTAAATGACCAAACTGTCAATTCTCAATAGTTTCGGAGTTACAGCACAACACTTGCTCGGCTGCTTCTTTCCACTCACCGTCTGAGCTGGTGGGCCCAGGACCCACTCAGTGCTGATACCATGTCCCCAATTATCAAACTATTTTCTCTAACTAATACATAGGCTAATTTTCTTATTACATACATATTATTAATCAATATATTATATGTAATATATTAAACAATTATTAAATGTGGGAACAAAGTAATATAAAATTTAGCTATACCTACTGAACAAGCAGAGTAATTACCTCGGTGTCATATAACAATATATATATATATATATATATATATATATATATATATATATATATATATATATATATATATATATATATATATATATATATATATATATATATATATATATATATATATATATATGCCGATTTCAGTATAAAACAATACCTCACTAAGCCAGAAATCGAACTCGAGACCTCTTCTTGTGAGCATGAATGGCTACCATGGCACCATAACCAATGATCTAGGGCCTAGATTCTAGGCTTTGTCGTATTTCACACAAAGCCTGCTCCCTCGTCTTGTTCTTTATCACCTTGTGGTGCCATGTTTGGTGGGTGAGGGTTGACTAGAACCAAAGTTATTATCCAGAAACCAACCAGATGAACAGACAGCACTACATAATATTATTATACAGGCCAAACAAGTGATTGCGACTACGGTAGTGTACATGCAATATGAACGTCTGTACTCATTATGCTACAGATATCGCTACTGAAACTAACAAGGCTACCATTACTGCTTTAATGTATTTTTGTCATTACTGCTCTCTCAGAACTACAGTACTATAATATTAGCTCTGCTGCCCCTAAGACTATCAGAATAATATGTACGAGTATTTTCTCTTCCTATGAGTCTGTGTTGTTACTATTCCATTTAGTTTTCTAATAACCAAATATAGTCTTCTTGAACAGTATTCTCTTATCAGTTATACTGCATATGCCATTTTATTTTGTATATGCCTTCACTCTCTCACTACCCATTTCCTCTCCCCTGGCCAACCAACATGTACAATATATTCCTTATGATCATCTTGCATACCTCGTCACTCTTGCCTTATCTCTTCTATCCGGGCTCCTGTCGTCTTCCCCGCGTGTGACTCCAACAGGAACAAACCTCCCACAGTTATCTTCCCGGGTGTTCCTGTACTTCTCTCCCTCCAGCCTCTGATGCCAGATAATACGCCAACAGATCACACTCGGGATTCCAGGAGACGGGCTCGCCAGGCACCAACGCAAGAAATGACTCTTTCGTCTTCATTACCGAGTGTGTATTAAAATTACACAGCCTCGCTCGCCCGACAGATCTTCTAAATTTACCTTAATAGCGGATCTTGGTGAGTCGACAATATCCCTCACACATGACGTTTTCATTAACTTTAGCGTCGCAATCCTGGCTGTGCCTCGGGTCCTGCCGCCGCTGGGTGTCTTCAGACATCAGAATAAGGAGTGAGTAAAGGGGGGTGGGATGATGGGAAAGAGGGGATGGGAAAAGAGGAAAATGGAGGAAGAGGAGTGGGAAGCAGCCGTTGGCGTCTCTTCCCAGGAGTTGAATCAACTTTAACAGAAAACTTAAAACTCGGGATTGCCAATAGATTCGCAATTGATTCACTTGATCGAAACTCACAATGTTAGATTCATCTTTCAACGAAATACGCGGCGCTGCTGGACAGGAATCTGAACACACTTTTTTAGGTTCACATTGCCGTAGTGATGACGCCGGACCGATACAGATTGATCACGATTCATTGTTTGTCGATGTGTATCCTTCTTGGTCCTCCATATATCAGAAAACTTAACGACCAATAACACTTTATGTGAAGGTCTCCCTCTCAACATCGCCTTTACATAAGAAACTTTTATGTTGCCATTGACGTATTCTCACGGTAGTGGAGGACGCCGGCCAACTGATAAGAGAGCGTCCTGACCCGAGGGGAGCATAGCTGGTGAGAACATAGCAGGTGGTGGAGCATTGTTGATGGTGGAGCATAGATGGTGGTGGGTCATAGCTTGAGGTAGACCATAGCAGGTAATAGAGCATAGTAGGTAGTGGAGCATAACTGGTGGTGGAGCAAAACTGGTGGTGGATGACAGCTGGTGGAGAAACATAGCTTGGTGGTGGAGCATAGCTGGTGATAGAGCATAGCTAATGATGGAGGTAGTAATGATGGAGCACAGGTGGTAGTAGAGCACAGCTGTTGGTGAAGCATTGTGATGATATAACATAGCTGGTGGTGAAGTGTATCTGGTGGTGGAGCATAGCTGGTGGTAAAACATGGTGATAGTTGAGCATAGCTGGTGGTGGAGCACAGCTGATGGTGGAGCATAGCTGCCTTTAGAACACAGCTGGTGGTGGAGAGTGGCTGATTGTAGAGGATAGCTGGTGGTGGAGCACAAATGATGATGTGGCATTGCTGGTGATGGAGCAGAGCTGTTGGTGGATCACTGCTAATGGTGGAGCCTTATGATGGTGATGGAACATTGTGATGGAACATGACTGATAATGAGTCATGGTTGATTAGGAAAACAATATGACGGTGATGAAATTCTCCCATATTGCTTTTCATCAATGACTCAAATCAAATGTATTCGCCATTAGTTTGTGTTTTTTGAGATCCGCGCAGAACTTATCACGGAGAAGGATGATGTGTATAGTGGAAAGGTGAACAATACCTTAATCTCCCGTGAATTCCATTACTTACATCTGAGTCGATGAAATAGTGTTTGAGCAATGTTTACATGTGGAGAGCATCCCCAATGCCAAACATTGATTGCATTTGTTCACCCATGGCATGATTGTTGCCACATGGTGTGTTTTCAGATAATGTTGATGTAAATAACACAGGGAATTCATATTTGTGTTTGTTGCATATTGTTTGGCAATATTATTTTTGGTACGGCCATGAAACTGGTTGTTTTATGTCGTCGTAGCCTGGTGGTGCAGACTGAGTTGCCTTTGTGAAGAGAATACTTCGTACCAGGTTTACAGAGAGAACTTTTGATCTTACATTCAAAGTGTTTGAACCTTTATGTATGTGAATATGTAGTAAAATGGAAAGTGCATTCAGGCTTTAAATGGTATTACTAGAAGCGAAATGAAGAATGCTTTATTCATTATTAAGTACACAGGTCATTTCGTACATAGATCATTTCGTTCATAAGATTACTATTGACCTTTTGTATATTACATTATTATTATGATGCTTTTGGGTTAGGTTAGGTTAGGTTAGGTTAAGTTAGGTTAGGTTAGGCTAGGTTAGGTTAGGTTAGGTTAGGTTAGGTTAAGCTAACTAGGTTGAAATACATTAGGTTAGGCTAGGTTAGGTCTTATAAACCTATATTAGATGTGGATAGACTAACTTAAATTAGCTCTGGTTAGATTGTGTTTAAGATAGGACCCATGTGCGAAACTTTGATATACGAAAGGACTCGTATGCGAAAGGTTTGTGAACGAATCGACTCTTGTACGAAAAATTTTATTTTACGAAATGACCCATGTATGAAACGACTTGTGCCCCAGTAGAGAGGGAATCACTAATTTGCTCGCGGAAAGGACGCTGGGCAACGAATTTTAACACGTAAATATTTTCAGATGTTCCGCGCTAGATCTGGTGAGGTGAGTGCCACTAAGTGCTTGCGTTGCATTAGGGTGCTGCGGATCCTGAATGTCGTGGTGTAAAGGACTTGGAAGAGGGTTATGTACCAAACTATGTGTGGAAGCGTTCTGGGGTGACAGATCCTTGATTAGCTTGTGTCTCGTATGGCAGGGATATACAGCCGAATCTAACTGGAAGCAACAATTATCAGAAAGATAGTTTTTATAGGAAGACGGCAATCATAATACCATTTTTACAAAAGGATATAGCAACAAAATATATAATTCCCAGCAATATTTGAGGGGAAAAAAGAGAGAGAGAGTTGCGTCTCTTTCACACTAATTGTTCTCTAATATCACTCAAATGTCCCAATAAGATAATACATCAAATAGAAGGGTTTACTTTGACTCCTCGTTCCCCAATCATCCCCGCCAGCCAACATAAACTAAAGAAACTAAAATAAAAGCTGACAAACCCAATGAATGGTAAATACGAAGTGACTCAGTGATCAAGTCCAGCCCATTCATCTCGGGGAGAAAGTTATCAAACAGTACGAAAAAGGCTGTAGACCCGCTCACTGGGGGTCCACCAAGCATCGGTCTGGGTGAGGTGCAAGAGTTTTAACGTGAAGAATGGATTTGTAGGGAGAAGGATGCGTAGGAGTACAATGGGCAGGAAAAAAATATCAGGAGGAAAGTTTATGACTGGAGTATTAGGAGGAATGTTTATGAGGAGATATAATGAGGGAGTTTTATGAGGAGGGTATCAGGAGAGAGGTTTATGAGGAGGGTATCAGGAGAGAGGTTTATGAGGAGGGTATCAGGAGAGAGGTTTATGAGGAGGGTATCAGGAGAGAGGTTTGTGAGGAGGGTATCAGGAGAAAGGTTTATGAGGAGGGTATCAGGAGAGAGGTTTATGAGGAGGGTATCAGGAGAGAGGTTTATGAGGAGGGTATCAGGAGAGAGGTTTATGAGGAGGGTATCAGGAGAGAGGTTTATGAGGAGGGTATCAGGAGAGAGGTTTATGAGGAGGGCATCAGGAGAGAGGTTTATGAGGAGGGTATCAGGAGAGAGGTTTATGAAGAGGGTATCAGGAGAGAGGTTTATGAGGAGGGCATCAGGAGAAAGGTTTATGAGGAGGGTATCAGGAGAGAGGTTTATGAAGAGGGTATCAGGAGAGAGGTTTATGAGGAGGGTATCAGGAGGGAGAATTATGAGGAAGATATAAGGAGGGATGTTTATGACATCCTTTAAGAGTGAGAGGATAATAGTAGAGTGATTTATGAGTGAGGATACCAAGAACATTTGGTTGTTAGGCTAAGATATCTGGATAGTACAAGGGGTAGGAGGATAACAAGAGAATGAGCAGGGATAACATCACTAGATATCAAGGAAGGTATAATAGTGGAGTGCAAAAAGAAACAGGATTTATAGTGTGTGTGTGTGTGTGTGTGTGTGTGTGTGTGTGTGTGTGTGTGTGTGTGTGTGTGTGTGTGTGTGTGAGGGACGCGGTAAGACAACACAATTGATGGGAGGTTTATACACTACATCAAGTGTTGTTGTTACTTACATTTTGTTTTTACCACTAATATGTTAACTGTCTCCGCCCTTTACAGACTCTCTCCAGTTGTATCCTCACCACTTCCTTCTCTCATATTCCCTCGCTTAAACATCTTATTCTCCCTCAAGACGCTCTTTCTTAATGCGTGTTTATACTTAATCTCTCCTCCCTGGTTGTCCTCCCTCACTTGCCTTCGTCTATCTTCTCCTCTCGTCTTCCATTCCTTTCGTTCATAATCAAATTTTAATTTATTTCATCCATCCCTCCTCTTACATACCCTACATTCATCACCCCTCCTATCGCCTCTTTTTTTATTATCCTCTTCCTTCATCTTTCCTCTACTGCTCCTCTGCCACACTGCCCCATTTCTTCCCTTACTCCCTCCCTTTCCCGTCTTACATCCCCTTCTCTGTCTCTTTCATTTCCTGCCCCCCCTCCCTCCCTCCCTTTCTCTCCCACCTTCCCTCCCTTCCCTCTCTTTCTCTCCCATCTACTCCCCCCGCCCCCAATTCCTCCCATCCTCCCTCTCTCTCCCACCTTCCCTCCCTTCCCCACTCCCACCTAGACATTTCACTGGGACGTTATCAGTCGCCGCCAACAATTTCTTGAGGTATCATGGTACCGGGAGAAGATAGTGGAGTTACGATGCCGGGCCGCTACCTCTACCCGATAGGCGGCCCACTCCTTCTACAGCGACGCCCACACCTACAAAGTCTGCTACAGTGACATCGATATTAGCGTTATCCACATCATCGTCACCATCATTGTCCTTATTGCTCCTTCCTCCTTCCTTCACTCTTTAAATGTATGCATTCTTCTCCGCCCCCTGTCTTCCTTCATGCATTCCCCATTCTTCTCCCCTTCACCTCCCCCCCTCGTTTTCTCCCTTCTCTCTTACTAAGATTTCTTCCTCCCTTGACAGTGACATATTTTTGTTCTTCTTTTATCAGATTATTTAAATAGTCCCTACTTGTCCTTCCCGTTTTTGTCGTATACAAATGTCTCTCTTAATGCCTTGTCCCTATATTTTTTTTCACCCCCTCTTTATTCCCTGCCCTTCTCTCCTCCCTCTCGTTGCCTCCTTCATGTTGTCATCTTCCTCGGAGACTCTCATCATCTCTCTTTCCTCTCCCCATTAACCTTCGTCTCGGCACTACCCTTCACACCCCGTTCTCTCTCACTCCCCCTCTCTCTCTCTCTCTCTCTCTCTCTCTCTCGCTCTTCTTTCCACTATTACCACCCCACTGGTTCTCTCCCTTCTTTTATCCTGCTAATCCCCCTTTATCTTCCCGCTCCCTTTCCCGCCTACTAAACTCACTAGCCGACAGCGGCCGCAGCTCAGTCTCACTACCAATAACACTAACACAATGTATGAAACAATATCCGCTGGAAGGGACGTGGCAAGTTATGGAAATCAAATCAAGGGGTGAAATCCCAAGCGTTATACACTTGGCGATATTTGTAGCGGAGCCCTGGTGACACAGTGTGTAATAACGAGGCGAGCTAATGTTGTTACAACACAAATTCTGCAGCCAAATAGGAATTTACTAGTATACACGGGAGCAGTCACGGGTATTTTTAGATTACAGAGCAGTATACAAATGTATGTTAATTTGATGCATTTCTGTCAACCAATGCAACCACAGTTATGGCCGTGTATTTTAATAACATTTTCAATTCTATTTTAATTATGTATTTCACCAAGTTTAAAAATTTCATGAGTTTTTATTTAATTTTGCATGCGGATGCGTATGTTTGATCATGTGTAAACACTCACACATACACCCCCTCCCAAACACACACACACACACACACACACACATATATATATATATATATATATATATATATATATATATATATATATATATATATATATATATATATATATATATATATATATATATCAGAAAAGACGTGTATAAAATATAAGACAATATGCATATAACAACAAGATCTATTCGGGGTCGACGGTGTGGGTGTCCGGAATATTGCCAGTGGGGTTTAGTGCTGTATGTTAGTACGGGCGAACTGTGCTGTACAGGTTTATGATCCTGGCCTTATACAATCTTTTTTCAGCTCATATCGTTGTATTTGCAGTTTCACTAGATTTAATGCGCATAATGTTGATAATAATTTAACCTGTGACTTCTTCCCTAAAAGAAAAAACATTTTGATAGCAGTTTCTTCCAATACCACCGGGAAGAAGTTTGTTAAATTATTGTTCCCCTTTTTTTTCTGTGCCCACCCGGGCACAGGTCTCTGACCCACATCGGGGCCTGGGGGGCGAAAATGTAATAATAATAATAATAATAATAATAATAATAATAATAATAATAATAATAATAATAATAATAATAATAATAATAATAATAATAATAATAATAATAATAATAATAATAATAATAATAATAATAATAATAATAATAATAATAATAATAGTAATAATAATAATAATAATAATAATAATAATAATAATAATAATAATAATAATAATAATAATAATAATAATAATAATAATAATAATAATAATAATAATAATAATAATAATAATAATAATAGTAATAATAATAATAATAATAATAAAGGAATAAAAAAATAAAAAATAAAAGATCAAAAGTGAGAAACGATATATGTATGTTGTGTTGTCAGTAGTAAAAGAAACAATTGAGACCCTGCAATTGTGTGTAAATGAGGCACAAAGTCAAATTGGCAACCTGGGACTTGGTCACAATTTTCGTGATGCCATATGGCAGCAGAGTCTACCATTAGACAACACATTATGTTTCCAATATCTTCCCAGGCGGTAGTACCTCCCTGTTTGGTACCTGCCTATTACCTACTACCTAGTGAAGTACTCCACATGTTTGTCAGCCTGATTGTGTATGTAACTGTCCTGTGTAATATAGTCATGTCAAACTAACTTTTCTACCCTCGATTCTAAAATAATTTATAATAAACAATATGATTATATTCCATAATGCATAATCGATGAACAATGAACACATGAAAACTGATATTTCTCATTAATATTTCCTGAACATCATGCACCATGGTAATGAAAATCTTCCCGACTGAGATATTGCCACAGCATTTGCTGAAGGTGGTTACCCGTGTCAGAGAGGACAAACTGTGACAGTCAAGGTTAGGTTAGGTTAGGTTACGTTAGGTTACGTTACGTTAGGTTAGGTTACGTTACGTTAGGTATGTGGTACCCGTGTCAGGGAAAGCAAACTGTGACAGTCAAGGTTAGTTTAGGTTAAGGAATGAATGCATATATTTGTCTGTTTTATAGTGAAGAAAGAAAACTCTCTCTCCTTCCTTTCTTTAAGCGATAAATCTCACAAACGACCTCAGTGGCGCTTTGAGTTTTGTGTGCCTAGAGCCTACTTTTAAGGTCATGGTGCTAACTCTTCCTCCTTTGTTCCACAGTTGTTGATAGTTCACAACAACGCCAGCCTAAAGAATGAACTTACATTGTTTCACGCTGTTGTACTACATGCAAAAATACATACCTATTGATTTTCATTTACCTCCTTATCCTAGACTTACATTTTCTGGCCGATATATCTCTGCAACAAAGGTACACCCACTAAAAAAATATTCTGCACCTTTTGCTCTGAAACCATCCTCAACGATCACTGCGACAGAAGCCGTGGTGAGTGTTATCAGATTTCTTGGTCCTATGTGTCATATTGTATAATCCCGTAAAGGTGCAGAATAATCTTTTAGTGAGTGTAAGGGTTTGACAGGAAGAAGATTTTGCGGTACAGAGGGACGAGAGGACATAAACAAGGGTACACATGCACGGTATATCTCGACCTTAGCAAAGCCTTCAACAAATTCCTCCACGAAAGACGAATACGAAAAGTGGCACATGGCATTGGAGGAGATATTCTAAAGTGAATTAGGACGTGGTAACAGAACAGGAAACAACAAGTTAGCATTAACAGCACTAAATCCGATTGGGGTGGCGTCGTTAGTGGAGTATCTTAAGGCTCAGTTCTTGGACCATAACTATTTATTATATACATAAACGACATAGCTATAGGCGTAGACAGCAACATAAGTAAATTTGCCGATGACACTGAAATATGGCTTGTAAGTAAATCTAACGAGAACCCCCAAAAACCTACAGGAAGATCTAAACAAATTTTTCGAATGGTCTGAAAAATGGCAGATGAAATTTAATGTGAACAAATGTAAAGTACTTAGTCTAGGAGATGTATACAGAGAAACCAGATATCAGATGAACAACGTTGTTATAGAGAAACCCGACTGTAAGAAAGATTTAGGAGTAATGATAGGTAGGAATATTAAATCTAGTAAACAATGTGCATTTGCTCTAAACAAAGCTATCAAATACTTGAGTTCATACAAATGAGTGTTGTTACGGGACTAGCGAGATCATCCTAAAACTATATCTTGCGCTTGTGAGACCTCACTTGGATTACGCAGTTCATTTCTGGTTACCGTACTACAGAATGGATATAGAATCCCTAGAAAGAATTCGGAGGAGAATGACAAGACTAATCCCGGGCATTAAGAACCATGATTAAAGAGACAGGTTAAATCACCTTAAATTACACTCCCTCGAGAGACGTAGAGTGAGGGGCGATATGATCTAGGTGTATAAATGGAAGTCAGAGCTAAGCAAATGTGATATAACAAAGGTACTCAAACTATCCAACCAGGAGCGAACTCGTAACAATTGTTTTGAATTAGACAAATTTAGATTTAGGCGTGAGATAGGTAAACATTGGTTTGGAAATAGAGTAGTGGATGAGTGGAACACGTTATCAAACATCATCATAAACTCGAACACGATGGGTAGCTTCAAACATAGGTGGGGTGGATATATGAGAGATAGGGGTTGGGTGTAAATGGGACTGCCCAGTATTTGCCAATAGGCCCGCTGCAGTTTCCTTCATTCTTATGTTCTATGTTCTTAAGTGTTCCAATATATTTCTGATTTTGTTCTCGAATATTTGGATTGATCTATGCATACGGATTAGGTATATACTCTTAATATACACTAAGGAGATACCACTAGTACTAACTTATCCCTCATATAACCTAATTCAGATAAAGCTTAATTATATTACAATAACAAAGTATGTTGAGTAAAAACAAGAGTTAGTTGTAAGAATAAAAGCCAAAAATAATGTGTAATTCATTTGCGAGTCTGTTGTGTATTCAGGCCCTACACACATGAGTACTTTAGCTAACATATATGCAAAATCACGTAAGCTGAGAACACATACGGAACCTGACCTACTTCTCACACAGTCTGACCAACGGCTAACCCAGCTTGACCTACCCCTAACACAATCTAATCTACCCCTATCACAACTTAACTTACGCCTTACACAGCTTGACCTACTTTTAACACAACCTAACCTAACCCAACCTAACTCCCCGGATAAGGGTCTGCGATAAGCTTGACCCCAGAATCATGTCTCCATCACGAGTCACACATACTCACAAGAGCTGTTACTCTTACCATCACTCCCTCTCTCACTCTGAAGTTTCTGTCGCACTAACCTCTCCTTTCTCCTGTCCTTGCCCCCCCCCCAATTCCACTCACTCTCCGGTCTCTGTTTCTTCCCCTCCATTCCATTCTGTTTTGTCTCTGTTTCCTTATTTCCAGCTACTCCTGTCTCTTTTCCCTGTCTCTTTCCCTCCATCTAATCCTCTTCTTTGCCTCCTTCCCATTGTTATAAAAAGAAGTTGTGAAATAGAGAGAATGAGTCTCAGTATATTCATAATATATAATGTGTCACATCCCGGGCATGTTACTTGCGTCAGTGTGATAAAGATAAGTAGATGAAAGTCAATACCTAGCACGACCGTACATATTTTTTTTTACGGGAATTAGCCCACCCAGGCACAGGTCACTGACCCACATCGAGGCCTGGGGGGCGAAAATATAATAATAATAATAATAATAATAATAATAATAATAATAATAATAATAATAATAATAATAATAATAATTATAATAATAATAATAATAATAATAATAATAATAATAATAATAATAATAATAATAATAATAATAATAATAATAATAATAATAATAATTATAATAATAATAATAATAATAATAATAATAATAATAATAAGAATAATAATAATAATAATAAGAATAATAAAGAACCACAAAGAAATACAAAATGAAAAAAAAATCAAAAGTGAGGAACATTATATGTATGTTGTGTTGTCAATAGTAAGAGAAACAATTGAGACCCTGCAATTTTGTGTAAATGAGGCAGAAAGTCAGATCAGCAACCTGCGACTTGGTCACAATTTTCGTGATGCCATGTGGCAGTAAGATCTACCATAGACAACACATTATGCTTCCAATATCTTCCCAGGCGGTAGTACCTCCCTGTTTGGTAGCTGCTTAATACCGTACATATGAAGAGTCCATCTGTGAAACCGTGTCTCTTATGCGTCTTGTAGGGTGAGAAATCTGTCGTAGTTCTGACTGTTGATGTTGCTTCAGAAGGAGAGAAGAGTGTTGGTTAGTTGTGCTGGTGCAGTTTCTGTTATTTTCGTTCTTGTAACAGGGAAAAGGACGAGCTTAGCGAGGCTGGGCTGGTGTTGGTATAGAGTCTTCACCTGGAGTGCAGACACAAATGTGGTTCACGTTTTTACTTTGTATTGACGGAGAAACAACGAGGAGTATAGCCTAGTTGTTATGATATTATGGTAGTCCATCTCAGTACAGGCGATGCTGACGTGGTTGTTATTGTTATTGATGGGAAAGTTACGAGTATAATTTATATATTTAACGATATTGTTATTGACATTGTGAACGTACTAATCTAATTTTTACTAATGAAGAGCGTGACGTGTGCAGTTTTGTAGAGAGGGAGTTGTGTTGTGTGCGAGTGCAGAGTAATGGTGGTCGCACTCTTGATGTTTTTATTATTTATGTTGTTGTTGTTGTTATTATTGGCACTGTTGATGTTGTTATTATTACTGGCACTGATAAAATTGTTAATGCTTCTGTTGCTGTTGTTATTTGAACGTGTTGTTGTTGTTGTTATTGTTGTTTGTGTTTGTCATAATGTCAATGTAATTACTTCTGTTGACATTGTTGATGCTGCTAGTGACACCGTTGATGTTGCAACTGCTTCTTTTGTCGATCGTGTTGTCGTATCTGCAAGTGCCTTTGTTGTCATTGTTGATGTTGTTGTTGTTGTTAGAGGTGTTTATGTCGTTATTAATGGTGTTTATGTATTTCTTCCCGGTGACACTGTTGTTCTTGGTGTTAGCACGGAGGCTCTTATTAGTGGAGTAGTGAGTCGGTGAGTTAAATAACTCACTAGTCTCCAGGCGCCTCTTGTTCGTACAGTATTTTATGGATTTATTTCAGGTAATATTTTTTCTACTGACAGTGTGTGTGTGTGTGTGTGTGTGTGTGTGTCAGTTAGTTTTAAGGTTCGCGTGTGAATGTATGTATGCATATGTGTGCGTGTGTCTATGTGTATATGCATACTGTTTACTCACATGCGTGCCGGCGCCCGTTACTTCAACACCCCATCCCCACCCCTCTCCTACCTTCACCCCCACCCTCACTCGCCATAAACTTAGTGTATCTGACGTTTTGTGTTCGACATAAAATTCCAGGAACTCATCATCATCGTCACTCACTCCAACCCCTCAAGTGTCGTCCAATTTTTATAACTTATCGACCTCATGTTGTCGAGCTCAGATATTTCTTGACCTCAAAACAACTTATACCTGGTACAGTGGCTGTCACGTTTTGTGAGGTCTAGCATCTCTGTGTTAGTTTACCTCATAGTAAAATTCCCAGAATGGCCCTGAGGAACCACGCAATAATAGCCAGACTAAGGATGCTAGATAAACATTCCACCAAGATTCCACATCTCACAAAACGCGCCAGCCACTGTATCAGGTAAAAATGCAGGCGACTGTACATGCAATTCTAAGTTTCCACATTTTACTCGTGAAACAGTCTAAACAGATTCTCTTCCGAACTGTGATGTAAACAGGATGGAGCATCTGCCATGGAATGACAAACAGACAGATCTGAAACCCATCCTATGCGAAGCGAAAAATTTTAGCAAAATTATTAGTGACGTTAATATGACATAATAGTGGGGGGGGGGGCTCCTGTCTAATTCAGAATCACCTGACACTTTGTCCGTGACCTTTGACTTTCTAACAAAAGGGACATTATATAAAATACGTCACAAACTAAAAATTCCAACAAAAACGCGTTTCTAATATTATGCATGACTGAGTTGGAGGGAATACAGTGAGAAGACAGACTTACAATTAACAGAGTGATATATACAATAAGGAGAAAGGGGGATAGCGATAGACAAATAGATAGACAGAGAGACAGACAGGAAAAGAAACAGCCAGAGAGACAGAAAGAGAGAAAACAACAATAGCGACCTTTCACCATTACCAACAACAATATAAATAAATGCAACAACAGCTACCCTCCGCCGATCACAATTATTGTGCAAACAAGAACATCGACCCCAGTTATCATCACCATCAGCGTCATCAACAAGTTAACATTGACGACATCAGCAAGTCAACATTGATGTCATCAGTTAGTCAACAGTGGCGTCATCAAATACTTAAAAAAAAATCACACTATAGTCAATATCAACCTTGTAAATGAAACCCTCGATAGAGACAGAAACTTACATTAATATCTTATAGTTTCAATGGTCAATGAATTCCTCGTATGCTGTGAGGAGCTGAGAAAGCGGTTTTTTTTTCTTGCAGCTCAAGAGGTCAGAAGGCAATGAAGTAGTGTCTTGATATAATGTGGAGTATATATTTGTTTAATCTTCTACTCTGGGTGCGATATTTACAACCTCACATACAGCTGGACCATGTATATTATTATTAAAGGTGAAAGACAGAGGTAATCTCAACACCATCGTCCTCATGACCACTGACAACGATCGCAAGCCAGTTAAAAACACAAAAAGAACAATAATTATAAAACAAATATCAAAGAGAGTAATATGAAAAACAAAGGCTGCAGAAGTATAAATAGAACATAAAACAACAATTACCAATACAAATGAAACAACAATAACAGTAATTACATCAGTACGACCTTTATCATCGGTTAAAACACTACATAATGACGCAATGAAAATATTATCACTCTCTCACCCTGGCGGCGTAATAGGTCGGCGGGTCGCTGCAACACAGCTCCATGTTCACCCGCCTCACCTCCACACCTAACTCTTATAGATCACTTTCTGCGACGTACATTCATCGTATTTATGGTTTTCTACTTTCTCATCGCCGTCTCTTACACCCTCACAAAAAAAAAATCCGCTCTACCATCCGCCAGAAACGTTCATTTATTTTTGCTATATGTGACAAGGTCCCAACTTGCCTTGCCGTCATATCTCTTTGTAATGCACGTCAGCAAACATACAGAAAAAATACATAAAGTAATTATCAGAATGAGAATATCACCCCACCTGTACAACATTAACACTTCTGTTTCTACACAAACATGGTCTGTACCGCCACCAGCAACACCACAGTTCCCACTTTTATGAGGAGGGCAGGTTATTATGATTGCCAGGTTGTGGTAGTAGTTAGGTTATTGTGGTGGGAAGGTTGTTGTGGTGAACAAGTTGTTGTGGTGAACAAGTTGTGGTGAAGAGCACGTTGTGTTAAGGGGCAGAGTGTGGTGGTAGTCAGGTTGTGGTGGTGGCCAGGTTATACTGGTAGTCAGGTTGTGGTGGTATAGAGGTTGTAGTGGTAGACAGGTTGTGGTGGTGGTCAGTTTATAGTGGTAGACAGGTTGTGGTGGTGGCCAGGTTATACTGGTAGTCAGGTTGTGGTTGTATAGAGGTTGTAGTGGTAGACAGGTTGTGGTGGTGGTCAGTTTATAGTGGTAGTCAGGTTGTGGTGGAAGACAGGTTGTGGTGGTAGGCAGGTTGTGGTGGTGACCAGGTTATACTGGTAATCACGTTGTGGTAGTAGACAGGTGTGATGGTAGTCAGACTGTGATGGTACGCAGGATGTGGTAGTGGGCAGGTTATGGTGGTAGGCAGGATGTGGTGATAGGCAGGTTGCGGTGGTAGGCAGGTTGTTGTGGTGGTAGGCAGGTTATGGCAGTGGGCAGGTTGTGGTGGCAGACAGGTTGTGGTAGCAGGCAGGTTGTGGTTGTGGACAGGTTGTGGTGGTAGTGTAACACAGGTAAATTAGGTGTAGGAAGTATTGGAAGAATTTATAGTTATAGAAATGTAAAGTGAGGAAAGTTTGGTAGCGTGGCCGGTTAGTTACTTTGACTATACGTACATAAGAACATAAGAATGGAGGAAACTGCAGCGGGCCTATTGGCCCATACTAGGCAGTCCCGTTTACACCCAACCCCTATTGCTCATATGAGCATCCAACCTATGTTTGAAGCAATTCAGCGTATTCGAGTTAATGATGATATTTGGTAACTTGTTCCATTCATCCACTACTCTGTTTCCAAACCAGTGTTTACCTATTTCACGCCTAAATCTAAATTTGTTTAATTTAAAACCATTGTTACGAGTTTGCTCCTGGTTGGATAATTTGAGTACCTTTGTAATGTCCCCTTTGTTTAGCCCTGCCTTCCACTTATACACCTCTATCAGGTCGCCCCTCGCTCTACGTCTCTCAAGGGAGTGCAAATTAAGATGCTTTAACCTGTCTCTATACTCAAGGTTCCTAATGCCCGGGATTAGTCTTGTCATTCTCCTCTGAATTCTTTCCAAGGATTCTATATCCATTCTGTAATACGGTGACCAGAACTGAACTGCATAATCCAGGTGTGGTCTCACAAGAGCAAGATACAGTTTTAGGATGACCTCGCTAGTCTTGTAACTAACACTCCTTTGTATGAACCCAAGTACTTTATTAGCCTTGTTACGAGCAAAAACACATTGTTTACTTGGCTTAAGGTTCCTACTTATCATTACTCCTAAATCTCTCTCGCAGTCGGATTTCTCTATGGCATCTTTGTTCATCTGGTATCTGGTTTCCCTGTTTACATCTCCTATACTGAGTACTTTACATTTGTCCACGTTGAATTTCATCTGCCATTTTTCAGACCATTCGAAAAATTTGTTTAGATCTTCCTGTAGTTTTGCCGAGTCCTCGTCAGATTTGATAACACGTCCTATTTTAGTGTCATCAGCAAATTTACTTATGTTGCTGTCTATGCCGATATCTATGTCGTTTATGTATATAATAAACAATAATGGTCCAAGTACTGAGCCTTGGGGAACTCCACTTGTGACGTTGCTCCAATGGGACTTAGTGCCGTTAATGCTCACTCACTGTTTCCTGTCCTGTAACCACGCCCTAATCCATTTAAGGATGTCACCTTTGATGCCATGAGCTTCTACCTTTCTAATTAGTCTTTCGTGGGGGACTCTGTCGAAGGCTTTACTAAAGTCGAGATATACCACATCATAATTGTGCCCCTCGTCCACCGATTCGAAAACTGATGAAAAGAATGTTAATAGATTAGTTAGGCAAGAACGTCCGCTTGTGAAGCCATGCTGGGAATCATTGATCAATCGGTGCTTCTCCAGGTGATTTCGAATAGAGTTTGAAATGATTGCTTCCAGTAATTTGCCTACTATTGATGTTAGACTGATTGGGCGGTAGTTAGAGGATAGTGATCTATCCCCCTTCTTGAAAATCGGTATTACATTCGCTATCCTCCAGGATTCTGGTACTACACCTGTTTTTAAGGACATGTTAAACAACTTTGCTAAGGGCATACTAAGCTCTTCCTTACATTCCTTTAATACTCTGGCAAATATCTCATCGGGACCAGGTGACTTATTAGGCTTTAATTTGTCTATTTGCTTACTAACATCGTTACTAGTCACTAGTATCTCACTTAATTTGTTTTCTTCACTATCTCTGAATAGAGTCGGTGTCTCGGGTATCATGTTTAAATTTTCGGTGGTGAAAACTGTTGAAAAATATTTATTCAAATTATTGCTCATTTCTCCGTCGTTATCAGTGAGCTCTCCGGAGTCTGACCGTATTGGTCCAATCTTTTCTCGTGTTTTAGTTTGATACATTTGGTAGAATCCTTTGGGGTTTGTCTTTGCCTCCCTTGCTATCCTTACCTCATTATTCCTCTTTGCTTTCCTTATCTCGGTTTTAACCCAACTCGCCAATACCCTATAATAGTCCCGGAGGTGAATTTCGCCACGATTTATCCTTCTACCTATAGCATTCCTTTGGCCAATGATGTTCTTTAAATAATTATTTATCCATTTTGGGTCATTGTTGTCTAATCTGAGTTTTTTGTATGGTATGTTCTGCCTTTGTGCATTAAGTAACTCAATATTTAAATTGTCGTGGAACTCGGCAATCTCAGTTCTCGTTATCAGGTCTGTGTCATCTGTCAGGTTCACGGCCAAGCGCGACACCCCCTCTCTCAGCTGCCTCTTTAAACTGTCAAAGTTTGCCCTTCTGAAATCTGGTACTTTAGTGGAATTTTCCTTACGTCTGCCCTGAAAATCTAACTGGAATCGAATTTCTTTGTGATCGCTGTTTGCAAGTTCGTTCCCTACCTCGACTTTGCTAATGAGGTTTTCTCTGTTCGACAGAACTAAATCCAGTATATTATTACCCCGTGTGGATTCGGTTATATGTTGACTTAGGAGACAGTCCTGGATCGTCTCGAGAAAATCCTCTGATTCTGAGTTGCCCGTAAGGTCAGTCCAATCTATTTGGCCAAGGTTAAAGTCGCCTACTATACAGACTTTGTTGTGTATGGAAGCCCTGCGCATTTCATCCCAGATAAGTCGCTCATTGACGCTATCAAGATTGGGGGGTCTATATATTACTCCTGTGATTAATTTTTCCCGACCGTCGCTTAATTCTATCCAAATTGTTTCTGTATTCCTCTCAGTTTTTATTTCCTTATTTATTTCACACTTCAGATTATCCCTAACATAGATTGCTACTCCGCCTCCTTTCCTGGTCTGCCTATCGGTATGGAACAGTTTGTAACCCGCAATTTGGTATTCGACTGGTAATTCACGTGTGTCTAGGTTGATCCATGTTTCAGTGAATGCAATTATATCGATTTCTTCGGTACATACCAAGGCCCTAATATCATCCATTTTGTTTCTCATACTTCTACTGTTCGCGTAGTATACATTTAAGTTAGTCGTGTTCTGAGTCCTCCCCTTACCGCGTTTAGTTTTAAACTCCCTGTCTAATTTAGTTTTGTCATCATTCCTAACACTATTTCCCTGTAATCTTTCGCCTTGTTTACCCGCTCCCACTGCAGTCTCCTCCACCCCCGTGCCCATATGTTCTCTTAGCAGTTTAAAGACTTCGATATCTTTTGAACTGCCCCCTCTAGAGCCCCAGCCAGGGTTGCTACTCCATCCCTAGACAGGTGCACCCCATCCCTAGCATAAAGGTCCCTTCTGCCATAGAAGTTGTCCCAGTTGTCAATGAATGGGACTGATATTGACTTGCAATATCTGTCAAGACGGTCGTTGACACCAACTGCCCTTGACAACCATTCACTGCCAACTCCCCTTCTAGGCAGGACACCGCATATGATAGGGATCCCTCCCTTAGTCCTAATACGATCTATGGGAAATCTTCGAAACACCAACTCTAGTACAGCTATTTATTAGTTAACTCAATGACATGGACACAATAAATTATTATATCGAAGTTACGAGACAATGACTCTCGGACACAAACATGAAATGGATACACTTCCCACCGTAAGTAACTCACCCTAATGGATTGCTCTGACAATGACTCATGTGTGACCTGAGGAAGGCCCAGCGGCTGGGGAAGCTGCAGGTGCTGCTGGACTATGTCTCCTGCGGGAGACTCTGATAGCTGGAGACTCGGTGCTGGGTAGGGAAGTCCCCCTCTGGGAAGGAGCTGTCTGCCACTTCCCTGTTACAATAATATTCCCAATGACTCATAGAAGAAGCTGCTGGGCCCTTATATTGGAGATCTTGCGCTAGTCAGGCCGCACCTCGATTATGCGGTTCAGTTCTGGTGCCCCTATTATAGAATGGATATAAATTCACTAGAGTCGGTGCAGCGAAGAATGAAAAAAATGGTTCCGGGACTTAGAAACCTTCCATATCAGGATAGGCTAAAGAAATTTAACTTGCATTCCCTAGAAAGACGAAGAGTGCGGGGAGATATGATAGAAGTATTTAAGTGGGTGAAAGGAATCAATAAAGGGGATATAGATAAAGTTTTTATAATATCCGAGCAGGATAGGACTCGGAGCAACGGATTCAAGTTGGATAAGTTTAGGTTTAGGAGGGAGATAGGAAGAAACTGGTTCACAAATAGGGTGGTGGACGAGTGGAACAAGCTTAGCAACTTTGTAGTAAGTGCGGGAACTCTGGAAAATTTCAAAAGGAGGCTAGATAGATTCATGGATGATAGAGAGAGGTAGTAACTCTCGACAGGAGCTGCCATGCACAGGCCAACCGGCCTATTGCATACTCCTTATTTTGTTATGTTCTTATGTTCTTATCTCCAGCCCAAAGATGTCGTCATTAATCTGGGTGTGTCTGGCCAGGTGACAGGTGTTTTGGTTGGAGAGTAAGTAGCTTTTTGAGTAACACGGTCACGTCGCCGGGTTAGCTAATGATGTGGTGGTGAGAACTTTGGGTCAATGTGACCGTGACTTCACTTGGGTCAGGTCTGGACAGCTGTGTTTGCCCAGGTGCGTGGTCATGTCGCCGGTCGATAATACTTCCTAACTATTACCACCCGGGTGTGTCTTGCAGGTGTAGTTTCTTTAACACGGTCATAACGCCGAGTTAACTCAGGTACCTTGTGGCCGTGACCTCTCCTGGGTCAGGTCTTAATATCACTTACGAGGGTGTATACGTGGACATGTACTTACTGCTATATGTGGTGTTCTTCTCTGGTCTGTAAGATATGGTCTGATAAACAATTATTACAGTAGGCAGGTTGTGGTGGTAGGCAGGTTGTGGTGGTAGGCAGGTTGTGGTGGTGGGTAGGTTGTTGTGGTGAGCAGGTTGTGGTGGTAGGCAGGTTCTGGTAGTGGGTAGGTTATGGTGGTACGCAGGTTGTGGTGGTGGCAGGTAGGTTATGGTAGTGGACAGGTTGTGGTGGTAGAAGGCAGGTTATGGTAGTTGACAGGTTGTGGTGGTAGGCGGCAAGTTGTGGTGGTGGCAGGCAGGTTATGGTGGTGGGCGGCAGGTTGTGGTGGTAGGCAGGTTGTAAGAACATAAGAACATAAGAAAATAAGGAGTCTGCAATAGGCCGGTTGGCCTGTGCATGGCAGCTCCTGTCGAGAGTTACTACCACTCTCTATCATCCATGAATCTATCTAGCCTCCTTTTGAAACTTTCCAGAGTTCCCGCACTTACTACAAAGTTGCTAAGCTTGTTCCACTCGTCCACCACCCTATTTGTGAACCAGTTTCTTCCTATCTCCCTCCTAAACCTAAACTTATCCAACTTGAATCCGTTGCTCCGAGTCCTATCCTGCTCGGATATTATAAGAACTTTATCTATATCCCCTTTATTGATTCCTTTCACCCACTTAAATACTTCTATCATATCTCCCCGCACTCTTCGTCTTTCTAGGGAATGCAAGTTAAGTTTCTTTAACCTATCCTGATATGGAAGGTTTCTAAGTCCCTGAATCATTTTTGTCATTCTTCGCTGCACCGACTCTAGTGAATTTATATCCATTCTATAATTGGGGCACCAGAACTGAACCGCATAATCGAGGTGCGGCCTAACTAGCGCAAGATATAGTTGCAATAAGACCTCTGCACTCTTGTTACTTACACTTCTAGATATAAAACCCAATACTCTGTTTGCCTTATTTCGAACATTAACGCACTGTTTTCTAGGCCGTAGGTCCGGGCTTACAAGTACCCCTAGGTCTCTTTCACAAGTCGACTTCTCTAGGTTGATGTTGTTCAGGCTGTATACATTATAAGTATTTGTTCTTCCAATATTAAGTACGCTGCACTTGCTGGTGTTGAATTTCATTTGCCATTTTTCAGACCACCCCTGCAGTTTATTTAGATCCTCCTGTAATGCATTTGCATCCTGCCCTGAATTAATTTGCCGCCCTATTTTGGTGTCATCCGCAAACTTGCTTATGTCACTGCTGATCCCAGTATCTAAATCGTTTATGTAGATTATGAACAAGAGTGGGCCTAGTACTGACCCCTGGGGAACCCCACTGGTTACACGGCCCCACTCAGATTTAACACCATCTATGCTGACCCTCTGCGTTCTATCGTGAGCCATGATTTTATCCAATTTAAAACTTTCCCCTCGATACCATGAGCCTTAATTTTTCTCATAAGCCTCTGATGCGGTACTCTGTCAAATGCTTTGCTAAAGTCTAAGTGGTGGTGAGCAGGTTGTGGTGGTAGGCAGGATGTGGTGGTAGGCAGGTTATGGTGATAGGCAGGTTATGGTAGTGGGGAGATTGTGGTGGTGAGCAGGTTGTGGTGGTGGGCAGGTTGTGGTGGTCGCAGGCAGGTTATGGTAGTGGGCAGGCTGTGGTGGTAGGCAGGTTGTTGTGGTGGCAAGTAGGTTATGGTGGTGGGCGGCAGGTTGTGGTGGTGGCCAGGTTGTGGTATTGGCAGGCAGGTTATGGTAGTGGGCAGGTTGTGGTGGTAAGCGGCAGGTTGGGGTAGTAGGCGGCAGGTTGTGGTGGTGGTAGGCAGGTTAAAGAAGCTTCCACTGTTGTTGACGCTACGGATGGCTGCTAGCCTAAAGCGGACCTTCTTACCGCATCCTTGTGTCTCTCCTCGAACTTCTTCTCTCTCTCTCTCTCTTCCTGCTCTTCTCTCATTTCCTCGTCCTCCTCCTCTTTCTATCGTGTTCCAACTCCATCTCCTTTACATTTTATTCTGTTTACTACTCTCTTCTTTCCCTTCTTCCTCATACCCTATGGTCTCCTACTCATCTTAATTTTCTATCCCCTCTCCTCCTCCTCCTCCTCCCCCTCCGTCTTTCTTCTCTTTTCTACCTCTTTCTCTCTCTTCATTGTCTATTTCTAACTTTTCTTCTCCTTGTCATTTCTTTTCACCACCTCCTCTTATTCCATTGAATCTCTATCTATTTGTTCTCTCTTCTCTTTCTATTTGCTACCACCACCTCCTATCTTTATTATCTCCTCTTTTTTCTCTTCCTCCCTAACATCACTTTGGGAGACTTAATAGAAGTAAACAGGTCAAGGAAGACCAGGAAGAAGAAGAAAAAGAAGAAGAAGAAGAAAAAGAAGAAGAAGAAGAACAAGAACAAGAACAAGAAAAAGAAGAAGAACAAGACGAACAAGAAGAACAAGAAGAACAAGAACAAGAACAAGAAGAACAAGAAGAAGAAGGTGCATCGTTTCTTGTGCAAATGATTTATGTCTCCTTATGCTCTGTGTTTTTTCTTTCCGTTCGTCTTAAGATGCAAGGGACAATGCTATAGCAATTTACAAGACAATGAAAACCTTATCACAAAGATTCTCATGCGGCAATTAGGATCTCAGAAGGAAACAGTAAGGCGAAAAAATCTTTATTTAATATTGTTTACATCTTACAATTGCATTTTACGTCGCTTTAAAACAACTCTACAATGCATCTTCTCTCCCACGGCGTGATGATATAATTTACCTATGCCATAAAACTCATTTAGATTAATTAAAAGTTAAAGGAACTGCGAAGGGAAGATGAATATGCTTTATAACATTAGACACTGGTCCTCCTCCGCCCTAAGATAGGAACTGACGTCTCTAATTTAAGAAAATCCCGAGAAGGTGTATGTGTGGGGCCTCAGGTGCTCTCCCTTAAAGTTTGTCACAATTGACCGAGGGGAAAAAGTGACGATCCTCGAGAGAAGAAAACAGAAGGAAATTTATATAATTATATTCATCCAATGACAAAAAAATTGAAACAATGTGACACTATAATATAACAAAATAAAAACGTCTTAAAAAAGTAAAATGAAACAGACAAAGAGTAACTGAACAGACAATTGAAAAGTGAAAAGAAAGGAAGACGAAACAAAATTTAATGAGATTTAAAGAGGAAAGAAACGAACATGGAAAAAATAGGAAAAATAAATTTAAGAAAATATGACGATTCTAGAAATATGAAGAAAAACTTGAGTAAAAGAGAATAAAGAACGACGTGACACAGTTTATTCAACACAGAGAATCCGATTCCAAGTTAATTAGATATGTCGCTGATGCTGTTAGCCAAGCATGATCGAGGAGCCAGTGCTAAAGGGGGATAACGAAGCCCTCAAGACTGAACTCCTTCAGGTAGGTGTCCTGCCTAGCAGGACACATGCGAAGGAGGAGCAGGCGTGGAGAGTAGTTGCTAGGACTAGGGTCAGACTCAGGAAAGCTGACCAGGGTGTGGAGTGCATTAACCCCTACCAGGTGTTGGAGGAAGCTGGCGGAGATGAGAAGAGGCAGGACGAGGAAGAGAAGAGGCAGGGACGATGTGGTGCCAGGAGAGAAAAGGCAGTTGTTCAGACCCCTGCCCACTGGTAAGGTCGTGGTAGTTGGGGGACAGCCAGGTGAGGTTTAGATAGGACTGTTTGTGCAAGAGATAGGGAAACGCAGGACTAGGGGTGAGTTTTCCGGGGCTGGGATAGGGTATGTAGCTGAGAGGATAGATAGGGTCAGGAGGCACCAATCCAGTAGTGTGTCTTAGTGTGGAGGTACCCCCATAGGAAAGGGGAGGAGGAACTCAATAGGTATAGGGAGGGCTGGGGGAAGGTTAGAGATAGAGGGATCCTGATAGTATGTGGTGTCTTGCCTAGAAGAGGAGTTGGTCGAAATAGCTGTCCAGGGCAATTGCTATAAATTGCCAACTGAAAAACATTGTGCAAAACAATGGTTGGGCATTCATTGATAACTGGGCAACCATTCTATGGCAACGACTACCTGTACAGTCGTGACGGAGTACACTTGTCTTGTGAGGGGGTAAAGACGTTGTCTGCATCCCTGAGCATGAAATTGCTCAACAAAGTGGGGGGGTGTCTTCGCCAGTAGAGAGAGGTTAGTAAGTGGGAGTCAAAAATCAAGAGGTCCTGGGGGAGTAAAATTGGTTACTCCAGGACAAGGGCAAAACAGTGACCAGGGAAGGATAGGTTTAAATGTATACTATACAAACGGTAGGAGCGTTAGAAATAAACCAGACTTGTTAAGACCGGTTGTATGTACCGAGAATGTAGGACGCTCATAGCAATCAACAATGAAACTTGGATGAATCTGGCGAGTAAAACTCCATCAGAGTACCACATTGAAGGGTGTACAACCTTTTCACAAGGACAGGGAAGGTAGGGAAGGAGGGTCGAATTTCAAGTCAGAACACATTAAAATGTTTATTAATAATTCAATAAAGGGGTGAAATAGAACTGAGTCTGTATGGGTAGAAATTGCGGAAGGAAGAGAAAAACTAATTAGTGGAGGAGTTACAGGCCCCAAGTCTTGGCAGTTATTAGCTCAGCCCATATGGCAGAACTGAGTAGGGCAGCAAAATACAACAACCTGTGCATTATGGGGGGATTTTCAACTTTAGAAATATTGACTGGGACAACATTGTAGGTGATTATGAATCTGAAGGCTTCTAGACTCAGTGCAGGCCAATTTTTAAACAACTAATTACAGAACCTGCTAGAGATAACAATATATTAGGATTCCAGTATTAACAAATCAAGAAAATGTTTATCAGAGATATCACAGTAGAGGAAGAATTAGGTGACAGTGATCACAGAGAAATCAGGTTCACTCCCAAATTGGAAACGAAACAATGACAATATGGTCAGAGTCCCAAACTTTGATTGGCGGATTATGAGGGGTTAAGAAGGTACCTAGGGAGGTCGCCTGGAAGTCAGGTCAGTCCCAGTATGAACGGTATGAACGGGTTAGGGTCACAGATGACATTAAATAAATGATCATGACTGTAATATGGTCTACTAGTATACTACGTAAAAAACACAAGAACAAAAAGGACACCATACAAAAAAAAAAATTAAGTCAACAAAATGAACCAAGGTGGATGGCCAGAAAACTTAAACATGACATAGGAATAAAGAAAGAAATTTATTAGAAATTAAAGGGAGGGGAGGAGCAGCTCAGAAATAGGTATATTGAACTATCTTGGAATGTTAAGAAAAATGTAAGGAAGGCAAAAAGAGACTACGAAATCAGGATACCGAGAGAATCCAAGGCAAATCCCAAGTGATTTTTCCAGGTATATAGGACAACGGTCAAGGACAAAGTTGGGCCTTTAAAGTCAGGAGAGGGAAGTGATCAATGACAGTAGAGGAAAATAAGCAAAGCATTGAATAGCTACTTTTATCAGTTTTCACAGAAGAAATTCACGAGGAAAATTCCAGAGGAAACTGATATTTAGGGGAAATGAAAGAGGGAAATTAAAGTATCACTATCAGAAAAATAAATAAATTAAAGAAGCACAAAATCCCTTAGGGCCGGATGAAATTTTCTCGAGTTTTGAAAAAGAGAGTAAGGACTGATTAGCGGACCCTTCATAAATTTATTTACAAAAATCATTAGGACACGGGAGTTGTGCCAGGCTTGTGGAAACAGGCAAATGTGAAAATTCCATATTCAAAAAAGGGAGACAGGAGCATCAAAGGCCAAATTACCGGCCGATTAGTTTGACGTTAGTAGTGGTAAATTTCAAATCAATTATAGCAAAGAAAGCATTCATCGTGATTTAGAGAAATTAAATTATTCTACGACTCTGCTGACGTTTTTTAGGAAAGTCTTGGAGGTAGTAGTAGATAATATGATAATTACGATGTTATTTACTTTAGCAAAGCGTTTGGACAGAGTACCACATCAGAGGTGTTCAAGAAAAGTTAAGGCTCATGGTATCGAGGGAAGTTTAAATTGGATAAAATCGTGGCTCACCGATTGGAACACAGAGGGTCAGCGTGACATAGTGTGTTAAACTTGAGGCTGTGTAACCAGTGGGGTCTCTCAGGGTCAGTACTAGGCCTACTCCTGTCTGTTATTCTATATAAACGATTCAGGAGGTCAGATCAAAGAAAATATAAAGCAAGCTTTGTTGATGACACCAAAATAGGGCGGTAGATTAATTTAGGCAGGATGCAAACGCACTACAGGAGGATTTCTAAATACACTGCAGGGAGTGTTCAGAAAATGGCAAATGAAATTCAACACCATCAAGTGCAGTGTACTTAATATTGGTAGAACAAATACGTCGACGTGATATGGCCTTTAACATCAACCCCAGAAAGGTCGACCTGTGAAAGAGACTTAGGGGTATCACTTGTAAGCCCGGACTTACGGCCTAGAAACAGTGTGTTAATGTTCGAAATAAGGCAAACAGAGTATTAGGTTTTATATCTAGAAGTGTAATAAGAGCAGAGGTCTTTTTTTGCAACTATATCTTTGCGTTAGTCAGGCCGCACCTCCAATATGCGGTTCAGTTCTGGTGCCCTTTATTATAGAGATTGATATCATTTCACTGAGTCGATGCAGCGAAGAATGACGAAAATGACTCTGGGACTTAGAAACCTTCCATTTTAAGAAAGGTTAAAGAAACTAAACCTGCATTCCCTTTAGAAAGAAGAAGAGTGGGGGAGATATGATAGAAGTATTTAAGTGGGTGAAAGAAATTAATAAAGGCGATATAGATAAAGTTCTTATAATATCCGAGCAGGATAGACCTGCAAATAAACGGATTTGCTGGATGTTTCGGTTTAGGAGGAAGATAGGGAAGGAAACTGGTTCACGAATAGGGTGGTGGATTTGAGGAACAAGCTTAGCAACTTTGTAGTAAGTGCTGGAATGCTGGAGAGTTTTAAAAGGAGGCTAGATAGATTCATGGATGAGCAAGAGTGGTAGGGTAATCTCGACAGGAGCTGCAATGCATAGGCCAACCGGCCTATTGCAGACTCCTTATTTTCTTATGTTCTTATTTTCTTATGTGGAGACGAGGAGTAAGTTTATTATCGTATTTGACATTTTACTACTACTACTAATAATAAAAATAAAATTTTTATTAAGTGGCCATCAGCTTCCCCCAATAACCACACCTTCACTGCCATTTTATTACCTTAAGATTAAATATCCTGATGCAAAAGTAGCTACCCCTGCTGTGATGAGTTAATTGAGCCTCAGTTCTATGCGGCATTCAGTAAGGGTTGCCTAATAGCCAATGTCTGCGGCCGTTGTTGGATTTCGGGCCGAAGATCTCGTCCCCCGCGGCAAAGCACTGGCGACCTAAGCAAAGAGGACAGTCGGCATCTTAACCAGGCTGTAACGTAACTTCTGGGCTGCTGCTTCCGTTCAGATAGCACCTTTGAGAGCCTTGCATAGAAACATCTTGCACTTGGTCCCTTCCGCCAGAGGTTGTGAACACCAGAGGAGTGAAGCTGCCTTGATCCACATTCTGAATTCTCTCCCCTTATACCCTGTTCTTGTCATTATCGTTCCTTCTGTGCAGCTTCGAGAGCTAGGTTACTGTGACATGCGGTCATAGGATCGAAAATCTTGTCAAAAGAAGGCTCACTGTCCCCTCGTGCAGAATCCTCGAGCACTGATATTCACACGGGCTTCATTGGATATGTTTAAAGTCCTGTGATGGAAATTCTCACCGTCCATTGGAAGGAGTGTTGGTTCCACCGTGACATTATAACATATCTGCTGTTAGATCCCTTTGTTTCTCATGCCTCATGCATACGAAGCCCTTTTTCTTACACACCATGATATGGTCGACTTCGTAAGATGAGTCACATACGCACTAGGAGGGCTAATATTTTACTGGCCAACCATACCTTAGAGCAATGGCACCTATAAATTCTTGTTTATTAAGGCTGAAAACTTTTGCCCTTATCGGTAAAATTGCTAGCCAGCTCGAGGCGCCCACCTCCTGCGCTTTAGCTACTTTTTTTCAAGTTCACTGACAATTGCATCGCCAGTTGTTAAAATTTTATCATTTTGTGTGTGTTGCCGTTCTGTCGTAATGAACCGTCGAATCTTGCTTAATTTGTTGGTAGCCACATGTGCTCAGTGAAGGCTGCCTTGAGCATGACAGAGTTCTGATGTTCGGTGGCAGGAAGTTCCTCTGGATTCGTCAATCCCATTCCTTCCAGTCTCGGTGGTAGTGCATGTAGTGACATTTCTGCTGGGGTTAAATAAGGTTTTTCACCCGTGTTGGGATAACAACGACCTTGGCGGCTTCTTCCAGAGGGTGGAGGAGGAGTCCGATATCGGAAATAGTGCGCATCAGGCAATTCCAGCGATGGCTGACTCCATGGGTGAATGCCGCAAAAGCTGCATGTGGCTCAGTTTTAGCAATCTCCAACAGAGCTTGGATTTCATTTACCCACTCATTTACCTTTCCCGTTACGTACTCGATCTTGAAAACATTCGTGCCTATTACCGCTCCTACATGTATTTGGCCGTCCTTTGTAATTTTGACCTCACTTCCGCCGAACACCTCTATAGCCCGATCATGGTATTCTGGCTTTACTATGAGGAAGAACTTGCTGGCATTTGGGTGGTACCTTTTTGTGTGCCACCACTTTATGATGTCCTCCATCTTTCCTGCTCCTGTAAGGTCATCAGCACAACCCACTTGCTTGACCTCGGTTGTTTCATAGTTTATTGTGTGTTGGGGCGCAGATAGACCTATTGCGTACATTGCCTGGGCGACCGGATCCCCTTGCATAGTTCCCTCAGTTGACTGTAGGGTGGTATCTCCTCTTAGGACCCTGAAACTTGTTATATATAGAGGTCTGATGGGTTCCTATAGGTGTTTTTAACATACAATGCAAAGCCTGGGCACATGAACTTGATTTTGAGAAGTATAGCCCTGCGGTTGATTATGTTGAAAGTGTTTGAATCGTCAACCAGGAATACTACCTCACAATCACGCTGCTCAAATATCTTTCTCGTGGCGTGAATGGCAGCTTCACCCCAAGCCTGGTGGCCACAGTTCACCGCTTGACCTGACATCATCAATGACTACTGTACCTCCATTATTCATTTCCCAATGATCCGTCTCATCACTTGCCCCAACTCCTATACAGTAGGCCTTCAACCTGGAATTTTGTTCAGGGGATGAGGCGGCAGGCCGTCATAGCTTGTAGGTGATGGCACTATGCGGTTGCTTCTTTAAGGGCGGCGGTGGCATTGCAGAGATCCTTAGTGTCGCCAAACTTAATAGTGCTGAGGATGCTTCTCCACCTGTCTGCATCCAGACCTAGAGGGCCTGCACCTTGATGTGTTTTCAGTGCATTTTTCCACACCATTCCCTAGTTATTTTATCGAACATGACAGCGTTTGGGAGGACATAGTCACCCGGGAACCTGATGCCTTCCTCTGCACTTACTGGGGGCTGTTTTTCCTTCAATTGTTGTAATGTCTCTCTGTTTATTGGCAGAACACCACCGGAGATACCTCTGTGAGAGATCTTACCACCGAGGACAATTTTCCCACACATTCTGGCAGTATCCTCTGTTGCTTGCCTTCCACCTCATGTAAATTTAGTGTTCTGTACCCCTACTGCTACTTCGGATCGTAAGGTGGTACGTAGGACCTACTTTAATCTTCTTTCATTACTTAAAATTATATTATAAAGCCAAGTTCCCATATTCACCATTTACGATTTATACATTGTGATATGTCCGAACATTAACACCTGTATGGGAGACTTAAGAGGAAAGATAAATCAGTTAGTGTAATGAGAGTCTCGCGTGATGTGGGTGTCGGCCTGGAGATATGAGGATTGTTCATCCTTCCTCACCGCCACTCCCAAGGATGGTGGAGATGTGAGGTGTTAGTTCATCCTTCTTCACCTCCACTCCCAAGGATGGTGGAGGTGGAGGTGTTAGTTCATCCTTCCTCACCTCCTCCAGGAGATGGTGGAGGTGTGGGAATTCATCCTTCTTCCTCCACTCCCAAGGATGCCATCCTTCCTCCACTCCCAAGGATGGTGGGGTGAGATGGTTCACCCCTCAGGACGGTGCACCTCAGGATGGTGGGGTGTGGTTAGTTCACCTCTCAGGACGGTGGGGTGTGGTGTTAGTTCACCCTCAGGATGGTGGGGAGTGTGGTTGGTTCCCTCAGGACGGTGGGGGTGTGAAGTGTTAGTTCACCCCTCAGGATGGTGGGAGTGTGGTGTTAGTTCACCCTCAGGATGGTGGGAGTGTGGTGTTAGTTCACCCTCAGGACGTGTGAGGTGTTAGTTAACCTCAGGATGGTGCGAGTGTGAGGTGTTAGTTCACCTCAGGACGGTGGGACTGTGGTGTTAGTTCACCAGGACGGTGGGGCGTGGTTCACCTCAAGACGGTGGGGGTGTGGTGTTAGTTCACCTCAGGATGGTGGGGGTGTGGTGTTAGTTCACCAGGACGGTGGGACTGGGTGTTGGTTCATCAGGACGGTGGGACTGTGAGGTGTTGGACCCCTCAGGACGGTGGGAGTGTCAGGTGTTGGTTCACCCTCAGGATGGTGGGGGTGTGAGGTGTAGTTTACCTCAGGATGGTGGGTGGTGAGGGTGTAAGTTCACCCTCAGGACGGTGGGACTGTGTTAGTTCACCCCTCAGGACGGTGGGGGTGTGGGGTGTAAGTTCCCTTCAGAACTGGTGGGTGTGGGAGGGTGTTGGTTAACCTCAGGATGGTGGGGAAGTGAGGTGTAAATTCACCTTCAGGACGGTGGGGGTGTGTAGTTCACCTCAGGATGGTGGGTGTGTGGTGTTAGTTCCTCAGGATGGTGTGAGGAGTTCACCTCAGGACGGTGGGGGGTGTGAGGTGTAAGTTCACCCCTCAGGATGGTGGTGTGGTGTTGGTTCACCTCAGGACGGTGGGACTGTGGGGTGTTGCCCCTCAGGGACTGTGAGGTGGTTCTCTCAGGACGGTGGGGTGTGAGGTGGTAGTTCCCCCTCAGGATGGTGGGGGTGTGGTGTTGGTTCACCCTTCAGGACGGTGTGGGTGGGTGGTTCACCTCAGGACGGTGGGGGTGTGGTGTTAGTTCACCTCAGGATGGTGGGGGTGTGGTGATTCCTTCAGGACGGTTGGTGGTGTGGGGTGTTAGTTCACCTCAGGACGGTGGGGTGTGAGGGTTAGTTCATCCTCTGGATGGTGGGGGTTGTGGTAGTGTTCGCCTCAAGATGGTGGGGTGTGAGGTGTAAGTTCACCCCTCAGGATGGTGGGGGTGTGAGGTGTTAGTTCACCCCTCATTATGGTAGGGGTGTGGTGTTGAATCACCCTCAGGATGGTAGGTGTGAGAGGGGTGTTAGTTCACCTCATGACGTAGAGTGTGGGGTGTTAGTTCACCCCTCAGGATGGTGGGGTGTGAGGTGTTAGTTCACCCTCAGGATGGTGGGGGTGTAGGTGTGTTCACCCTCAGGATGGTGGGGTGTGAGTGTTGGTTATCATGACGGGTAGTGTGAGGTATTAGTTCACCTCAGGATGGTGGGGGTGTGGTTTAGTTCACCCGCAGGGATTGGTGGGTGTTAGTTTGTTCACCCTCTGGGGTGTGAGTTAGTTCACCTCGGATTGGGTGTGGTGTTGGTTACCTCAGGACGGGGTGTGAGGTTTAGTTCACCCTCAGGACGGGGGTGTGAGGTAGTTCACCTCAGGATGGTGGGGTGTGGTGTTGGTTATGTGGGAAGGTGGGTGTGTGGTGTTAGTTCCTCAGGACTGTAAAGTGATAGTCCACCCTGGTGGGTGTGTGAGGTAGTTCACCTCAGGATGGTGGGGGTGTGGGGTGTTGGTTCACCCTTCAGGACGGTGGGGGTGTGGTGTTAGTTCACCCCTCAGGACGGTGGTGGTGTGAGGTGATTCACCCTCAGGATGGTGGGGTGTGAGGAGTGTTGGTTCACCCCTCAGGATAGGGTGGTGTGGTGTAAGTTCACCCTCAGGATGGTGGGGTGTTTGGTGTTAGTTCACCTATTGTTGGGTGTGTGGTGTTGAGTTCACCTCAGGATGGTGGGCTGTAGGGTGTTAGTTCACCCTCAGGATGGTGGGGTGTGGTGTTAGTTCACCCCTCAGGATGGTGGGGGGTGGGGTGTTGATTCCCTCAGGAGGTGGGGGTGTGGTGCTAGTTCACCCCACAGGATGGTGGGGGTGTGGTGTTGGTTCACCTCAGGATGGTGGGTGTGAGTGTAGTTCACCCTCAGGACGGTGGGAGTGTGAGGTGTAAGTTCCTCAGGACGGTAGAGGTAGTTCTCCTCAAAATTGTTGTGGTGTGAGTGTTGGTTACCCTCAGGATGGTGAGGGGTGAGTTAGTTCGCTTCAGGACGGTTGGGGTGTGGTGTAAGTTCACCTCCAGGACGGTGGGGTTTGGTGTTAGTTCACCCCTCAGGATGGTGGGGTGTGAGGGTGTTGGTCACCCCTCAGGATGGTGGGGGTGTGGGGTGTTAGTTCATCCCTCAGGTTGGTGGGGTGTGGTGTTAGTTCACCCTCAGGACGGTGAGTGTGAGATGTTAGTTCACCTCAGGATTGGTGGGGTGTGGGGTGATTCACCTCAGGATGGTGGGGTGTAAGTTCACCCCTCAGGATGGTGGGGTGTTTGGGTGTTAGTTCAGCCCTTGGGACTGGTGGGGTGTGAGTTGTTAGTTCACCTCAGGATTGGTGTGGAGGTGTGTAGTTCACCTCAGGATGGTGGGGTGTGAGGTGTTGGTTCACCTCATGATGGTGGGGTGTGAGGTGTTAGTTCACCTCAGGACATTAGGGAGTGTGGTGTGAGTTCCTCAGGATGGTGGGGTGTAGGGTGTTGGTTCACCTCAGGATGGTGGGGGTGTGGGTGTTAGTTCTTCCCCTCAGGATGGTGGGGGTGTGGGTGTAGTTCACCCCTCAGGATGGTGGGGTGTGGGTGTTGGTTCACCCCTCAGGATGGTGGGGGTGTGAATTTGAGTTCACCCTCAGGATGGTGAGGTGTGGTGTTGATTTCACCTCTAACATTGGGGTGTGGTTTAGTTCACCTCAGGATGGTGGGGTGTGAGGTGTAAGTTCACCTCAGGACGGTGGGGTTTGGTGTTAGGTTCACCCTCAGGTGGTGGGGGTTGAGTTAGTTCTCACCTCAGGATGGTGGGGTGTGGTGTTTTGTGAGGTGTTAGTTCACCTCAGGATGGTGGGGTGTGGTGTTAGTTCACTCGGTGTGGTTCCTCAGGATGGTGGGGTTGGGTGTTAGTTCACCCCTCAGGATGGGTAGGTGGGTCTGACTGCCTCAGGATGGTGGTGTGTGTTAATTCTTACTCGGATGGTGGGGTGTGGGTGTTGATTCCTCAGGATGGTGGGGTGTGGGGTGTTAGTTCACCCCTGGGATGGTGGGGTGAGGGTGTTGGACACTCAGGATGGTGGGGGTGTGAGGTGTTGGTTCACCTCAGGATGAAGTTGGGGTGTGGGGTGTTAGTTCTTCCCTCAGGATGGGTGGGGTGTAGGTGTTGTTCATCTCAGGATGGTGGGAGGTTGTGGGGTGTTAGTTCTGCCCCTCAGGATGGTGGGGGTGTGAGGTGTTAGTTCTCCCTCAGGATGGTGGGGTTTGGTTCCTCAGGATGGTGGGGTGTTTTGGATGGTGTGGTTCCTCAGGATGGTGGGGGTTGTGAGGTGTTAGTTCACCCTCAGGATGGTGGGGGTGTGAGGTGTTGGTTCACCCCTCAGGACGGTGGAGTGTGGTGTTGGTTCACCCTCTCAGGATGGTGGGGATTACAGGGGTGTTCACCCTCAGGATGGTTGGGGTGGCAGTGGATTCACCTCAGTGGGTAGGGTTGGGTGCTAGTTCACCTTGGGTGGTGGTGTGAGTTAGTTCACTGGATGGTGGGGTGTGGGGTGTTGGTTCTCCTCAGGATGGTGGGTGTGTGAGGTGTTAGTTCACCTCAGGATGGTGGTGTGAGGTTTCACCCCTCAGGATGGGTGGGGTGTAGGGTGTTAGTTCACCTCAGGACGTAGGGAGTGTGGTGTTAGTTCACCCCTCAGGATGGTGGGGGTGTTGGGGTGTTAGTTCACCTCAGGATGGTGGGTCTGGGTGTTGATTACCCTCAGGATGGTGGGGTGTGGTCTTAGTTCAGCAGGACGGTGGGGGGTGCTTGAGGTGTTAGTTCACCCTCAGGATGGTGGGGTTTTGAGGTGTTAGTTCACCCTCAGGATGGTGGGGTGTAGTGTTAGTTCACCCATCAGTGGTGGGGTGTGGGTGTTAGTTCACCTCAGGACGGTGGGTGTGGGGTGTGGTTCACCTCAGGATGGTGGGGGTGTGGTGTTGGTTCACCCCTCAGGATGGTGGAGTTGATTCACCCTCAGGATAGTGGGGTGTGGTGTGTTGCCTCAGGATGTGGGGTTGTGGTGTTAGTTCACCTCAGGATGGTGAGGGATGTTAGTTCACCTCAGGATGGTGGGGGGTGTGGGTGTTAGTTCACACCATGATGGTGGGGTGGTGTTAGTTCACGCTCAGGATGAGAGTGTGAGGTGTGAGTTCACCTCAGGATGGTGGGGTGTAGGGGTGTTAGTTCACCCTCAGTGGTAGAGTGAGGTGTTAGTTCACCTCAGGACGTGGGGTGGGGGTGTTAGTTCACCTCAGGATGGTGGGGTGTGAGTGTTAGTTCACCCTCAGGATGGTGGGGGTGTGAGGTGTTAGTTCACCAGGATCGGTGGGGTGTGGGGTGTTGGTTCACCTCAGGATGGTGGGGGTGTGGTGTTAGTTCACCTCAGGATGGTGGGGGTGTGAGGTGTTAGTTCACCTCAGGACGGTGGGGTGTGGTGTTAGTTTACCTCAGGATGGTGGGGTGTGGTGTTAGGTTCACCTCAGGATGGTGAGGGTGTGGTGTTAGTTCACCTCAGGATGGTGGGGTTGAGGGTGTTAATTCACCTCAGGATGGTGGGGGTGAGGTGTTAGTTCACCCCTCAGGATGGGTAGGGTGTGAGTCTTAGTTCACCCCTCAGATGGTGGGGGTGTGAGGTGTTGGTTCACCTCAGGATGGTGGGGTGTGGTGTTAGTTACCTCAGGATGGTGGGGGTGTGAGGTGTTAGTTCACCCTCAGGACAGTGGGGGTGTGAGGTGTTAGTTCACCCCTCAGGATGGTGGGGGTTGTGGTGGTTACCTCAGGATGGTGGGTGCAGTACCCCACGGAAGTCTTGTTGCTCTTGATTAATCAAATGACTTCTCTATGGTGATCATGTAGTTAGCAGCCCGTAACTTT
>NW_024754423.1:0-40877 GCF_018991925.1 Homarus americanus | reverse complement strand
CTCTTCAAAAACATCCTCTCCCTGTACCCTCGCCTGGCTGGCTCTAAGGTCTTGCCTAGCATAGATAACCACACCCCTCTTGCAAGTTTCTTGAGAAAGGTTCGTAAATGAGTCATATCCGGCAATACTAAACTCACAGTCCTCTGGGTCGATTCTCCTGTTCTCATACACCAGTTCGACAACTCCTACAATATCTGGTTGGTTTACCTTCAGTAGTGTTTCAAACTCCTCTGTTATCAAGAAACGTGTCAGTATTAGTGTACATGACATTCAAGCCAGAATTTGTTCTCGGTAACGTCTCTGCTTTTAGTAGTAACCACCCCCCCCAAAAAAAAAATTCTCAGAAGCTGTTGTTCTTTTTTGAAGTTGTGTCTCCTTATTTTAATTCTTTCGTTTATGAAGTAGGCTTCTACAAGTGCTTCAGAGTATTTATCGTTGGAGTAGGTTCATTTTAGTTCTTGTTTCGTTATGGCATGTATTATGTCTGGCATCGTTTTGCATTCACTAGGGACTAAATATTTTATGACACCAGTGAATCTGTAGTTCACAGTCGTCTGCATATTCTAATGTCTGACGCGTTTCCTCGGCCTGGGTACCCATGGTTGCTGTTGTGACTTTTTTCCTTACGGCTCCTGTTTCTCTTGGATGATATTTTGAAGGTCCTGCCTCTCTACTGTACTTTGGGTGGATGTTTTGATCATTTGTGACTTTACCTTGTCAGCTTCGTTTGTTTCGTGTACTGTTGCGGCTGGTGTTTACTCTGCTGCTCCTTTTTTCTTCTGCTTTGGCTGTCTCCTGTGGTGCTTGTAGCACAGATCCAGAAACTGGGTTGGCTGGGAAACTCATTGTTGGGAGATTATTTCTTTCAAGCATTTTGTTCATCTCTGTTTCGAACGTGCCTGGGTTCCCTATGTTCATTACATGAGAATATAATAGGCAGATGAGCACTTTGTAGTCTCGTATTTCGCTTCGTACAATTTTGGTGGTATTCTGTGGTTGTGTTGTTTCTTCAACTACTTTCTTTGCAAACAGCAGCATATGTTGTATTCTTCTTCTGTTCTTGATGTTGTTTTTCCTTTGCTACTTTTTCATTTATTATTTTCGTTTTGTATGGGCAGGCCATTGCTAGGGTTCTGTGGGTCTTATATCCTGGTTCCTTCCTATTTTTACAGTTTATACATACTTTAGCTTGATTCTTGCAGTCCCGGAAAGTATGGCCTTCTGCGCATTCAGAACATATTTTAAGTTCCTTTTGTGGACAGTCTTTTGTTGATGAGATTCATGTGCATAGCAGATAAAGCAGTTGAGAATATTAACGTATTTCTCCCTTTCTAGTTGTTTATGGAGTACTCTTGAACCCTAAGATTCCAGATTCCAGGGCCTTGTCTGCTATTGAAGTATCAGTGAATCTTAACTTTAAGCAATGTGTGTGTTGCTTTATTTTTACCATTTCTTCGACTTTTAACGAGTTTTTTTTTTATTTCTAGCTCTTCTTTTATTTTTTGTGCCGTGTGCTTTCCGAATTCATAGTCAAATCCACGCACAAATACTGATCTCTTTACTTTAACCTCTGGTGGCATGATGACCTGGAGTCCTATGCCTCAAAAAGCTCGCATTCCCTCAGGGCTCAGAATGGTATCTGTGTCCCTGTAGTCCCTGCATATTGCAGTGTATCCATCGTTCGAGGAGAAAATCCTTGTGAAGGGTACATTGAAGTGTACCATACGCTGTTTCAGTTATCTGAGAACGTGAAGGGGCTGTTCTTTTGTCTATGATCTTGCGTCTAACCTTGGTAGCCATTGGTTTAGTTGTTTATGTCTTCCTAGCATGTATTAATTGTGGATGATAAAGAAGGTTATTCAAGACCCTTCTTAGTGTGCCTATAGGCGACCCCCGGGCAGTGGTGTAACTGCACTATCACTGTTTTTCTACTGCCGGATTGGCCTGTGTTCCCCCAACCTCCAACGGACACACACAATCCCACCTACTGTGAGGTGTGCTCCACTGGAGGGGCTGTAGCACGAATAAATTAAATATAAGCAGGTGCCTCCAGCAGGAGTGTGGGTCAATCACTCTACCCGTGGGGGAGGATTAGCTAGGGTTAACAACCATGAACACTCATGAGGTAGTCAGGTGACAGTCGTGGTCGTTTTCCAAGGGTGGAGGCCCACAAAGGGCGTTGCCCCAAGCAGGATTCCTGGGACGTCCAGTGGTAGACAGAGTGGTCGAGTTGTGGTCCGGTCGTCAACAGTAGAAAAAAAAAGCTGGCTGCCTTGGCGGTGAGGGGTCTGAAGAGAGGTCCGGTCACTGCGAAGGCTGGCTGGCAGTTCAGTTGTTCGCAGTCATATTTCCCGCCTTTGCTGACGGTCGTGTAATGTTTCAATGTGATTCTGATCTTTTAAAATGTTGTTTTTGCATAATGTAGTATTACTGATCCGTAATTTGTCTTAGTATGCCTTATTGTGGGTAAAAATAAGTATATATTAAATGCATCTTCTGAAAGCGTAAATTTGCTACCAGAGTTTAACAGTTAATTCACGTATAATACTTCTGATAAACTTTCTACTTGCTTATGTTTGAAATAATGAATGTGTGTATCTTTATATAATTTAGCTAAATATCTTTGTCGTTAGAAACAGTCATCCCAACGATTATGAATAAACTCATTAAAAAATACATCATTATTTCTGGACAAAATCAGACAGGTTTGCAACAGTCAATCAGCTGTAAATTTTAAGGAGGGGGCGGGGCATCTTTTCTCAACTGGGAAAAAACATGCTATAGTAAAGTGACCCATTTGATCGATAAATATATACCCAAGACCAAATCCAGTGCCTCTAGGAATACGAGGGGATCCCTACACATGAACCATGCAGCGGTCGACAAAGTTAAGAAAAAACCCAGAAATTCAAGACGTGGGTTGGGTCAAACGATGAGCAGGACAGGAGGATGTATGCAAGAGCCAGAAACCAAGCAACGGTAGAGTGTAGAAGGGCTGAAAAGGAGTTCCAGAGGCTGGTTACAAGCTAGGTCAAGTCAAACCCAAAGGCATTTTACCGCTACGCAACATCGATATTAAAAACGCGAGTAGGAGTATCAGACCTGAGCCTGACCAGCATAATATGTAAAGTACTTGAGAGTATTATCAGAGATGCAGCGATGGAACATCTACTATGAAACAACCTTGTAAAGGATTGCCAACACGGTTTTATGCCAGGGCGCTTCTGCTTAACACAATTGCTCAAGGTATTGGATATTTGGACCCATATTCTGGAACGGGGTGGTAATATTGACAATATATACCTAGATTTTGCCAAGGCTTTCGACAGTGCACCCCACGAAAGGCTGAAAATCAAACTGGAAGGGTACGGAATTCGGGGAAATGTCCTAGCGTGGATAGAAGACGTTCTACATGACCTCAAGCAGTGTGTGGTGATTAATGGCACGAAATCATCATCTCTACCTGTCACAAGCGGGGTACCACAGGGCAGTGTATTGGGCCCGCTGTTTGTTTATTTTATAAAAGACATGCCTGACGATGTACACTCCTCCATACAAATGTTTGCCGATGACGGCAAGCTATTTCGGGAAATCAAGAACTATGCGGACAGCGAAGAGCTGCAGAAGGATCTCTGTGAGCTCCAAGAATGGTCGAAGAAATGGCTGCTGAGATTCAATGTCACGAAGTGTAAGAGGTTGCAACTGGGGCGTACTAACTGTAAGGAGGTGTATCATATTTCCCAACGGGATGAAGAAACTGCACTGTTTGAGACTGAATGTGAGAAGGACCTAGGTGTGTATGTTGACAATGAGGTGAAGTTCTCGGGCCATTGCGAGAAGAAGGTAAGTCTTATAAGAAGGTCGATCTTCAAGAGTGAAGTGCTTTCCCCTCTGGAGTTTTGTCACCCCGTCTGGTCCCCGAGATATGCTAGGGACTGTCAGTTGGTTGAAAATGTTCAAAGGAGAGCCACCAGACTGGTGCCTGCACTTCTGCACCTCAGCTACCCTGAGAGATTGGAACGCCTGAACTTGCCTAGCTTATACTACAGACGGGCAAGGGGCTACCTAAATGAAGTGTATAAGTATCTCAAGGGGCACTACTCAGTCGAGTGTCCTTACTTGGAGCTGGCGGACGCTCGCCCCACAAGGGGTTGTAGTGGATACTCTCCCCTACAACTGCCGATCGGGCACCTGCAAGCAGAAATACTCGTCAAGAACAACCAAGACATACGAGACAGGGATTATGCAGTTCGACCACCATGGAGCCCTCCACCAGCCACATTCATATCACCGAACTAGGTGATAGCAAAGCCAACCTCCAGAAGGAAGACCTCAAAAGAATAACTCAGGAAGCCATAGCCACTGAGACACCGGCTGATGCAGCATCATACTTCACAGACGGCTCGGTGGATCCAAAACATCATAGATCCGGAGCGGCCTTCTACACCCAAGGTCAGACCCTCCTATGGAGACTTTCTAATGACTGCTCCACCCTACAAACAGAGTTGGTAGCACTCCCAAAGGCCCTACAACACGCAGCAACACAACACAACAAATCCATCAGAATTCACACGGACTTAAAAACGGCCATGCAGGCGCTGCAACACAGTCAACCAAGAGACAACGTCCATATCATAACCTCGATCCTCGCACAGCTACAGGACTTCCAAAGACAAAATCGCCCAGTCGCCTTACACTGGATTCCCAGTCATGTAGGGATCGGGGGAAATGACATGGGAGACGAAGCAGCCAAGGCAGCCATACAAAACACGCCGGTAGTCTGGACCAATGCCCACCAGTGTCTTGGAATCTGGTTTGACCAGAAACTCACCTTCAAGCCGCAACTCGAGTATCTCAGGCACAGGACGAAGAGCAGACACAATATAATGAGGTCGCTCACCAGCAAATCCGCAGGAGCAAACCTCCATGTGCTCAAAGCCTACTACACGGCCGCCATCAGATCGCTGGTAGACTACAGTGCTCCAGCACTCATTGGACTGAGAGAAGACCAAATAGCCAAGCTAGAAGTCATCCAAAATAATGCGCTCAGGACCATGCTCGGAGCACCCATGTGGACCAGAATTTGCAATTTGCAAATGGAAACCGAACTACCACCTCTGGCAGTACGAGTCAAGCAGGTGACAGCCGGTCTCCTCGCCAAAATTTGTAGATCAGATAAGCCCACAGTTGCCAAAATTCGAATCAGTGCCTCCCTCCACCTCGACCACAGAGTGCGAGGGGCCACCTGGTCGCACGAGGCAAGCGAGGTCATCCGACACCTGCAAGCAGAAACACTCGTCAAGAACAACCAAGACACACGAGACAATGGTTACGTAGTTCCCCCACCATGGAGCCCTCCACCAGCCACATTCAAAATTACCGACCTAGGCGATAGTAAAGCCAACCTCCAGACGGAGGACCTCAAAAAAATAACTCTGGAAGCCATAGCCACCGAGACACCGGCTGATGCAGCATCATACTTCACAGACGGCTCGGTGGACCCAAAACATCATACATCCGGAGCGGCCTTCTACAACCAGGTCAGACCCTCCGATGGAGACTTTCTAATGACTGCTCCACCCTACAAACAGAGCTGGTAGCAATCTCAAAGGCCCTACAACACGCTGCAACACAACACAACAAGTCCATCATAATTCACACGGACTCGAAATCGGCCATGCAGGCGCTGCAACACAGTCAACCAAGAGACAACGTACACATCATAACCTCGATCCTCGCACAGCTACAGGAATTCCAAAGACAAAACCGCCCAGTCGTCTTACACTGGATTCCCAGTCATGTAGGGAACGGAGGAAACGACGTGGCAGACGAAGCAGCCAAGGCAGCTACACGTTCTAGTAGCGTACACATTCAAGTTCCAGCAAGCGTGCAACAGATCAATAATCACCTCAGAAAGACTAGCAAGCTCCACATCAAAAAGAGCTTCCTTCACGCATTCAACGCTGGTTCCCAATCAGCCAAATGGTACCTGGCGGCTACAAAAGGGGAACCACCTTTCGCTGACAAGAAAACACCAAGACAAACCCAAGTTAGCCTTCACCGACTACGACTAGGGTACAAGTGCTCCTGGCAGATGATCCGAAATGACGTCATGGAATGCACCTACTGTCAGGAGTCAGCAGCCAACCCACTTGAACACTATCTCCTCGACTGCGAGGTCACACAAAGCCTCCGAAACAGAACTCAAATCTCCCAAGAAACACACACAACACCAGCGGCCACTCTAACCCGAAAAGCCCAAACAGACCACATTCACCACCTACTCCGGGTCATCACACGATACCCACCACCCAGATAGCTTAGAAAGTATCCTCTCCCAGCAAGTGCGGACCCCAGTTCGGGGGGCGCGCCACTCCGAAACTGACCACGTCCAAGAGTGGGGGTTGGTGGTAAGCGTCCACTGATAGGGGGTCCGCTCACACTTGCAACCTGCAGTATCCTTCCAATCTGCAGGTGGGACCACCTCCAATCCCAATCCGGTCTGGCTGCTCCTGGAGCTCCAGCCGGAACCATCAAACGGGCCGCCTATAGGCAAAGGCCCGTGTCGGACTACGGTCCGACAATCTCAACAACAACAACAACAACCGTGAAGGTCATGAGCCCCAAGACCTAGCATTCTACTACTATTTTCCAATTTCTTCGCTTTTCTTCTGCACTATCCACCAACCCCAAGTCCCTCCAAATTCCACCATTATTCTTCAAGTCCAGTTCCCGCACCACCAATCTACGCACCTGCATCAAGATTTCTTCATACTTTACTTCATCCATCGATCGATCGATCGAAGGTCATTCGACTGCTGGATCCGGTGCTGTGAAGACTTGCCTTTTTTCTGCTGCATGGTTGAGGAGTCTGCAACTTCGTTGTGATTGGACACTCAATCCTAGTGATTGACCTTACCCATCATAGCGACTGTGCAATTACCATCTTAGATTGCACGAGAAACAATCAAGCCTCTGGAAATCATATATTTGGGCTTCCCAAAATTTAGACTACTCCCCGTGCGTCTACGTCCAGCATTGGCCAATCAGCATTACTGGATGGTGGCGTGATACATGCACGTTTACTGCGGTGCTCTGATTGGCTGACCGAACGTGGCGTGGTAGGGAGACTCCCTACTCTCCAAGTCCTCTTCTTTTTCCTTCTTTCACCCCCCTCGAGCACCGGGGGGGCGGGACCTAGCGATACGGTCGATCCGACAAGGGAACCTGCGATAGTGCTGGGCACCCTTTGTCCGGGGGTCACCAGTGGGTTGCAACATAAATAGACATAACTTGTAGACACAGGTAACATGGGTGCAGAACCCTATGAGCCCGACGCCCGTCCAAGAGAGGGGGGACGGGGTCACTGCTTCCAGACAGGAACCCTGTGTCATAGGCAGGAGTGTGATGTAAACAGGGAAGATGACCACAATCATAGGGATTAAGCACAGAGATAAGGGACACCCTATTGGAAGAGGAAAAGTGGCAGAAATCACCCATAACAAATTACAAGTTCGATTAACAAAAATATTCAGTACCAACGAAGGTTTCAAAGTAATCTGCAAAGATGACTTTGGTTAAGACAAAATCCTCTCAAAAGAAGCCAGAGATGTTTTTTACAATGAAGGACTTGTTGTTGTCATGCCACCAGAACAAAAAGCAAAAAGATCAGTTTTTGTTCGCCAAGTCGACCAGGAGATCGGGAGGAAGAAATCTGAAGATCTGAAAGATGAATTGAAGTCAAAACAGTTGGATGAAGATCGAAGAAGTTATCAAGATAAAAGACTACACTCATGTTTTCAAGATTAACTTTGAAGAAGTTTCAATGGGTAAAAAATTATTACAACAAGGCTTTCTAATATTTAACATGCCAGTAAGACCTCATCAAATAAAGAAGGAAACATTTATTAATCTGCAAACTTGTTTTCCTTGCTACAAGTATGAAGAAAAAGTACTGTTCAGACTGTGCAGGCGACGATCATACTTACACTGAATATACGAACACACATTTTGGCTGTCTCAACTGTAAGAGAAACAGGAATGCACATATTGGACACAGGGCGTTAGCAATGGCATGCCCAATAAAAAAGCATATGATAAAGTACAAGGAACAAGAAAAGAAAGACACGACATGCGTTGAAATAGCCAAGAGAGATGTCCAAGAGGCTCACTGACCAGAATCCACCATCTTAAACTTAAGCGAACCAATACATGACAAGGTAGTGATCAGTATGATCCACGCACATCTGCACAATATCATTGAACCTGGATCATACAATGACGAGTTAAGGAAAATGTTCAAATTGAATAACCTACCTGAGATGATATTCTCAAAGAATTCAGAATCTAAAAAAATATTTCAGGCAACATACTTAAGTGAACTGAAAGAAAGGCTACAGCTAGGAAAAAGGTATGAGGAAGGATCAACATCTGATACACAAGAAATACAAGCGACTGGTAGAGACCCCAGACAATTGACTAGAAGTGACAAAGAGAAAACAGAATCAACAAAAGGACAGTCTACAAGACAAAGAATAAAGAGGAGAGAAGAGAAGATGGAGACTGATCACAACAGACAAACCGAATCTGCTGAAGATATTGGATTAAAAGTGATCACTACACCAAAAACTGTTGAAGTGTGTTAGGAGCGCGGGTCGGGTCTGGTTGCGTCCCTGTAACAAGGCGTGATCGGCATTTGGGCCTTCGTTGTTGAGAGGCAGAAATTGAACAGTGATTACATAAGATCATGAAGATCATCTTAGTGATGTGAAAGTGTAAATCGATGTAGGAGTTTTAATGTTAGATGCAATTGCATTTTTGAAAACTCAATCTCCACCAAGTTGGAAGTGCAGCCCAGGTCAGGAGGCCTTCAACCACAAAATCATTGCCATATGACAAAGCTCTTATTATATTTTTTTTACGGAGTTGTGGTCACGGCTGTGATAAAGACCAACCAGGGAGTGTAGTACTGTGCCTTTAGTTGAATTAGTTCATAGTGTCATCAGTGACTGCGGAAGAGGTTGTAAATAACTTAAAGTGAATACAAATTGGCAAGCAAGCTGGTAGGCACCCCTGCTAGCTGAAACCAAGTCGTGTTATAGGTGTCACAGAGACTTTAAATTTTATTTTGCTTGTGTGCTTTCTCATGGACTGAAACTGTGCCTACAATACACCATTCACAGGGAGATACAGTGTACACAGTGATAGCACAAAGAGATATAGTCGGTTACCTGCAGTACTGGGGGGGGGGGCGGAGGGGGGGTTGATCGGGTAGTGTTGCCTCTCTGTAACAAAGCCTGTTCGGCATTCGGGCCTTTGTTGTTGAGCGGCAGAAATTGGACAGTGATGACATAAGATCATCAAGACTGTCTTAGTGATGTGAAAGCGTAAATCGATGTAGGATTTTTAATGCTAGATGCGATTGTATTTTTGAAAACTAAATTTCCACCGAGTTGGGGGGTACAGCCCATGTCAGGATGTAATGGGCCGTTTTTCTTTTCATTTTATTTCCCACCTAAGCGGTCACCATTTGTAATGGGCGGATTTCCCTTTACTTCATATTTTATCATCCAGTTATTCTTTTCTATTATTATTCTTCAATTCTTTATCAATATATACCTTATATTCTTGCTTATATTCTTATATAAGTAATTCTGATATATCTCTGCTTATAGTTTCCAAGTCTTTCATTTCTTTTCATATAATGTATATTATATTTTCTGAATTTATATGTCCTTACCTTGCTGAAGTATACTGTACTCTGTTTTATTATATTCTCAACCACGAATTACAGTAGTCTGGGGAACCATGTGATTCTTAGTACAACACTTATTATACTTACAACGGTAGCCTGCCACCACCCAGACTTTTCTTAGAATAAAACATATCTCACGGAAAGTTTTTGGGTAGTGTGGTAGAATGTTTATAGGCACGTGAGTATTATTTTCTGGGAACCAATGTTTAGAAGGAATAGAGTGGTGATACTCGTAAATTACTAATTTAATATTTATTAACACAGCTAGTGAATAAGATGTTACTTAAATTCACTCAGACAAGACTGGACCCTCAGGTCTTACTGTACCAATCAAAAAATAGACCGGCAATCCATCATTAACCAACTATTAAGTTTATTCAGACAAGACTGGACCCTCAGGTCTTACTGTACCATTGACAAAACAGATCCGCAATTACTTATTAATTCATTAAACACTTCTAGTACTTATTATATCATTGAACAACTCTAAGTACTTATTATATCATTTAACAACTTCAATTACTCATTACTTCATTAGACAACTGTTGTATTATTTTTCTGACAAGTAAGATTCAGACAACACTGGACCCTCAGGTCTTACTTTATAAGTACCGGGTAACAAATTACATCTTCAATTCTAGGTTACAACATTTAACAATCATTATAGTATTTCATTGTCACTGCAAGTGGATAATAGGACACACTTGACACTATCCCGAATTAAAATAGTCTTTATAACAACATGCTATTTCGGAATAAATAACATGGCACTTTAACTAGTATTCAATGGTTTGGTGGACTCAACTCCGATAATAACAATAACCCTGGTACCACCAACATTCATGGATTCAATACTTAACCTAGGATGACTATATTTTTTCTAGTCATTCCCAACCATGATATTAATAGGGCTCCATATATATAGCCAAGAACAATAGATGGACCACAATCACAAGACCGAGTCAGCCGGGCATAGCTGTTTATAGCGACCACCAAGTTAAAAGCTCGCTCACTAGGAGCGCCCGGGGAGGGTTGCCTCGTGGTAGTGCGCCGGCGATGGCACCTCCCGAGGAATCTCGCCCTGAGATTCTAATCTCGCTACCTTAAAGACATCCTTCGAGAACCATCTTGCCCATAGGCGGCTCCCGAATCTCAGTAGTGTTGCCAACACACAAACAGCATCTGGAAATGCATTGAGGATAAATCACAAGAGTGTGAATGTTTAACTTCAACTATACAAAACATACGTCTGGCAACGGTACAGACGATATTTACATTACTCGACTGATTTGGCATTTGATATTTCAATAGGCTAAAACATGAACACTGGCATTCACATAAAATCGACTAAGTTAAAATGAATTAACATGAAGGCGAGAAACAATCATTCACATACCTGGAGATGCATTGAGGAGAAATCACAAGAGTGTGATTTTTCCTCGTGCATTCGTATATATGTGAGCCTGGGGCACTTTGGCCCACGTATCCCAACCTGAAAGACTAATCTTACTAACAATAGACCTTCTATTCAAAGTGGTCGCTGGACACCTAGCTGTGACCGTCAGTGTCACACGTCAGGCTAATTTTCTACGTCTATCTTTATGATCTAATCAGAGATTGAGTTTGTCAGGAAAGAGGTGAAATGGAGATATATATGCACTAACAACTCTATTTGCCCGACCGCAGACCACATTCCAGGTCAAAACAGCCGTTATGTCTTGGAGATTTTGAGTTTGACAGAATCTTTTCGGTAGATTAATGACTTTCTAAGATAGACAACTGACACTAGCTAAATTACAAACATCAGATTCCCTGATGTTTGGGCGATAAAATATGACACTCAAACTGACAAACTCGACACTCACTTGCTTGACAAGTTTTACTAACAATAAGGACAGTTGAAGCTTTCAACACCACTCACAATGGATCTTGAATGTTCCAACTGTAAACAGACATATCTAGGTTGCCTCACCAATTGCAACCACAGTTGCAATTTCAAATTCTGTCATTACTAAGGAATAATGAAGTGTCGGGTACATTCAAGATTGAGAGAAAACGAAGAACTCAGCGATGAGAAAACGGACTCTTCAGATGGGGAACTCTAATAAGAAAGCATAGCTTCATGTTTTGTGGGCTATTGAGCGTAATATGAATCGTCTGATCCTACGCTAGCTGACGTGTATGACCGTGATCATTACAAGGAGGCATACAACCACAAAATCATTGCCATATGATTTTTTTTTACGGAGTTGTGGTCATGGCTGTGATACAGGCCAACCAGAGAGTGTAGTACTGTGCCTTTAGTTAAATCAGTTCATAGTGTCATCAGTGACCGCGGAAGAGGTAGTAAATAACTTAAAGTGAATACAAATTGGCAAGCAAACTGGAAAGGCACCACTGACAGCTGAAACCAAGTCGTGTTATAGGTGCCACAGAGGCTTTAAATTTTATTTTATTTGTGTGCTTTCTCAAGGACTGAAACTGTGCCTATGTTACAATATTCACAGGGAGATACAGTGTACACAGTAGCACAAAGAGATATAGTCGTCGATGAGAACAGGTAAAGAAAGTATAAGGAAATACTAGTTAAAATAAAAAAAAAATAAAAAAAAATCAACAAACTTGACTATCCGTAAAGACATTCTATTACATTCTATTATTTTTCTGTGTTTCTAAAGGACTGAGTGTCATAATCGTAATGAAGGCGAGCCTGTTAAAACCTAATGATTCATATTACGCTAAACATCCACAAAACCTTTAGAATCCCTCAGTAGAAACGTCCTCCGTTTTCTCTGTTTCTTTGACGACGTCATTCAGATGTCGTACTTTTGTTGACCGAGCTTGTAAACTCTTTCTGCTACCGAGACCTGTAGAACCCCTTTTCACCTATGAATATCAGAGACCCTGATAATCATAGTGAAATTGTTGTAGGGATGTTAGCTATAAAATTAGTTAATTTTCCTGATAGGAACATTCAGACGCTGCGTATTTGGACTTGCTCAACGGGATTACCATCCAAGACCTTTTGTGATGAATTTAATTCTTGCCTTTGATAGCTCAGTCAGAGCATTGTTTGTAAAGAGAATATTAGGGAATAAAACGGAGTTCATAGTCTCAGTTTCAAACGTCAGAGTGTACAGTAACGTAATACAGTAAAATAGGGAGTGCACTGGCATCTGTGACCTGGCGTGGGTAGAGGGTGGCGGTTCGTTTTCAAACAGTCAGTAAGCCCCTTGATCCTCACCCCCACAGGTCCCTATCGCATCCTAAGCCGTGTCTGTAGCGTGGATGATGCATCCACTAGTCTGGGGAGATGTCTGAAGACCAGTAGAATCGGTCATCTCCGTGAATCCCGAGCATCAGAAGCCCCCCTACCACCTATGGGCCCCATAGCTGGCCAGCCTTCCCCTAACGCTCTGCCCACGTGGTGGCACCGGATCATCAGGCCCCACAAACAACTACCAAGGATGCGGGGATGACTACGAGTTCTGTGGGTTGTTCATCATCCTGTTTCATAGTAACAAGATACAGGACTCCGCTTAAAAGACTGAAATCACAAAGTGAGGCTTTGTTGACCTTCTTGGGGAGCGGACCCCCCTCAAGGAACTCAATGACAGGGCCCCACTGTGGGTCTTCGAGTTGGTGTTGGCGCACCTCGTTAGGTGATAGGTCCCCAAAAATGGGCTGAGTCATGCTGCTAGGATTCCCGACATTATTTATAGGTAATACATTACGGCTCAGTGCGTCTGGTACTACGTGGTTCTTGCCTGGCTTATGTAAAATGGAGAAGTTATACGCATTAAGAAAGACTGCCCAGCGTGCTACCCGTGCGTTAGGAGTTTTACCTTGGAAGATATATATTAAAGGACGGTTGTAAACTCTTGGAACAATCTACCAGAAAGTGTTGTGACGGCACCGAGTGTGAGCTCTTTCAAGAGAAGACTTGACCAACACTGGAGCGGGTTCAGGTACATTCAGGAGCCGGTGCATGCCCAGTATTTGCCAACAGTGCGTGACAGAGACGTGACCGATCGCCCGGGCGGCTTGCGAGCCGACCTTTTGGTGAAGAATATAAAGGAAAAGAGTCGTGACCGATCGCCCAAGCGGCTAACAAGCCGATCAGTGGCGAAGAGGATAAAAGTAAAAGTAAAAAGATCAGTGATTACATAAAAGTGTCTACCAAATAGGTAAGCATCAAAGGAAGTTACGGCCTTGACAATAGCCAAGGCTTCTTTCTCAGTTGTGGAGTAGCGGAGGGCAGCTCCGCTCAATTTCTGGGAAAAATAAGCAATAGGGATGGGGTTATCTTCACCACCTTGGATGAGACAGGCTCCCGGTGCTTCGTCGGAAGCGTCAGTGTGCACGTAAAACGGCTGCGTGAAGTCCGGCAGTGCTAACATTGTTGCCGACTTCAGTAAGTCCTTAAGATGGTTAAAAGCTTTATCTGCCTCCCCCGACCACCGAAACTGAACCGACTTCTTTGTAAGTTTCGTAAGGGGGAGGGCCGCCTCTGAAAAGTGAGGGATGTGACGTCTGAAAAAATTGGCGGTGCCGAGGAACTGTTTCACACCCCTGGCTGTGGTGGGAGGTGGCATCTCTGCTATCGCTTTCACTTTCACCGGGTCGGGCCTAACGCCGCCATGACCTACGATGAATCCCAGGAATTTAACTTCCTGGCGCGCGAACGCGCATTTCCTAAGGGACACTTTCAGTCCGGCCGCTTTCATGACCGAGAGAACCTCATCTACATCCCGCATGTGCGAATCCATGTTTTTACTATAGACGATAACATCGTCCAGGTAAGCCATAGCGTTCCGCCCAAGCACGGGTGTGAGACTGTGGTTCACAGCCCTCATGAACGTGGCCGGTGCTCCCTTTAACCCGAAAGGTAACCTGTTGAAACAAAATAGACGGCTGCCGTCCGCGAAAGCAGTTTTGGGGCGGTCAGCCGGGTCAACTGGTATACTCCAGTACGCATCCTTACAGTCTAGAACTGTGAATATAGAAGCTCCGTTCAATTGGTCCAGTGTCTCGTCAATTCTGGGCAAGGGATAGCTATCAGCAATGGTGTCCTTATTAAGTTCCCTATAGTCTACACAGAATCTAGTTGACCCGTCCTTTTTTCTGACTAGTACGACCGGGGAGCAATAGGGGCTAGTGCAACGGGAGATGACACCACGTTCCTCCATTTGGCGACATAAGTCCCTAATTTGAGTTTTAGCCGCCTCAGGAAGCCTCCACTGCCATACTCTGGTGGGGGGAGCGGAGCCGGTATTAATTTTGTGTGAAGCTGACATCAGGCCGAGGTCCTGATCTGAGGTTGCAAACAGATCTTCATGCTGCTTTATTATAGCGCGTATCTAACCCTGATTGCTCCCGCCCTTCCTCGTGGAACGATGACTGCTCCTGTCGCTTCCTTTCGTCCCGGCTGAGATTTTCTACCATCAGTCTCAAGAATTCATCCTCCCAGACAGAAGGGGTGTTACGTGTAAGGGTGGGAGGGGCGGCGTGAATTGTCGACACAAAACGGGAGGGGAGGGTGGGTTTCCTGAGCTGTATATACCTCTGCACTGCTTTAATTGCGTTCTCGATCGTAGTTATCCCGCTCGCCTCCATGTACGTACGCATCTCGCCGGGTAAGCCCGACAGAAAGTAAGAGAGTACTAGCTCAGGTGGGAAGAATTGTGGGTGATTCACTCTCGCCATCTTCACAGCACTCCCTATGCATGATAGGTAAACATTTAGTGATGAACACTCCTCTAGCTTGATATTAGCTAAACGTGTCGTGTGATCTTGTAATGAGTCACCCTGGCTGTAAATTTCCCGTAATCCGTTCATGAACGTGTCCCACGTGGTAGCATTCTTTACTGTCGGATTAAATCCTAGCACACCTTTCGTGTCACCGCCCAATCGCATACGTGCCGCCCTAAGGCGGCATTCCTCGTATTCCTGAAGGGATTCCGGGAACGCACTTTCAATGTCTCCTAACCACTGTTCCAGCCTATTGGCTGATATCGCAGGGTCACGGCCATCGCCCTCAAACATGGGTATCTGACTGATTACTTGTGCTGCACTACTAACTTTATGCTTTCCCCTAAAACAAATGTACAGGCCACGTTCTGTTTCACCAAGGACACCGAAGAGCCTGTGTCAATGAAAGCTTCAACCCGTTTCCCTCCCATTTTCAACTTAATAATTGGCCTGTCTTCCCTAGTCACCATCAACGCCTCGCCCTTGTCTTTAGTAGTAGGGACATAACCTGCGAATGTGTCCCTACTCGGCACATGCGTAACAACGCATTCTGGTGTATGGACACTCTCTGCGGGTATGTCCCTGGTCGCCACACCCATCGCACTGGTTTCCCTCACATTGAAAGGGACATCCGTGCACCGCGTGGGACCATGCCCCACAGGAGGAGCAGCGAAAAGGCTTCGGAGCTCTATACCAGCTATCCCGCATGGGCGGGCCCGGGCGCGCACTTGTGACTGCCCGGGGGCGGGGGTCAATCCCAGCCCGCGCCCCGCGGGTCCCTGCCCCGGACGGCCGGCCGCCCCGTGGCGCATTACCCAACGTGTTTATACCTACTGTATCTAATCATGATTGCTCCCGCCCTTCCTCGTGGAACGATGGCTGTTCCTGTCGCTTCCTTTCGTCCCGGCTGAGATTCTCCACCATCAGTCTCAAGAATTCATCCTCCCAGACAGAAGGGGTGTTACGTGTAAGGGTGGGAGGGGCGGCGTGAATTGTCGACACAAAACGGGAGGGGGGGGTGGGTTTCCTGAGCTGTATATACCTCTGCGCTGCTTTAATTGCGTTCTCGATCTTAGTTATCCCGCTTGCCTCCATGTACGTACGCATCTCGCCGGGTAAGCCCGACAGAAAGTAAGAGAGTACTAGCTCAGGTGGGAAGAATTGTGGGTGATTCACTCTCGCCATCTTCACAGCACTCCCTATGCATGATAGGTAAACATTTAGTGATGAACACTCCTCTCGCTTGATATTAGCTAAACGTGTCGTGTGATCTTGTAATGAGTCACCCTGGCTGTAAATTTCCCGTAATCCGTTCGCGAACGTGTCCCACGTGGTAGCATTCTTTACTGTCGGATTAAATTCTAGCACGCCTTTCGCGTCACCGCCCAATCGCATACGTGCCGTCCTAAGGCGGCATTCCTCGTATTCCTGAAGGGTATCCGGGAACGCACTTTCAATGTTTCCTAACCACTGTTCCAGCCTATCGGCTGATGTCGCCGGGTCACGGCCATCGCCCTCAAACATGGGTATCTGACTGATTACTTGTGCCGCACTACTCGCTGAGACAGACGTAAGGAAGGGGTCTGGCATGCTGTAGGGGTTGGGAGGTGCTAAGGTGTACGTGAGCGTGGGGGGGGGAGCGGTGAGAGAGGGTGCAGGGTGGTTAAGGGGTAGGGGGGGAGAGTAGGTACTAGTGGATTGTTCAGGGAACGGGAATAAAACGGAAGTCGTTGGTGTAATGTTAACAGAAGTCATATTAGCTTGCGAGGAGGGCTGGGAAGTACTGATCGTGGAAGTCGAAATTGTCAATGTTGACGATGACGTCTGTGGGTGGGACGAGGAGGGGGTTTTACTGACACTTGCCCTGGTTGAGTTCTCGACCATTGTTCCCCGTTACCCAACAATATGTGAACTAGGGAGGGGGGAGTGGATACTGTCACCACTTGTACCACACTGAGGGACAGGAATTATATTACAAATGTTACCACCCTTGTACTGCCTGCTTCGTCAAGATAGTTACGAGTTTACTTTAAAAGGTTCTAACAATCACTGTACTGAACACTAAGGGGAAGAAGCGTGAGTATTACATTAAGTGCGCTGCCACCATTGTAATGAGACAAAATCTCACATGAAGAGGTAAGCTAGGAGGTTATAATAGTTGAGTATTATAGCGGGAGGAAATGGTAGCGTGTCTCGAGGGTGTGATGTCAACACTGTATATTAACACAGGCTCAGTACAAGTGTAGTATATAAAACACCAATGCGTGTTACAGCTTTAATATACTAGTTCAATAGGGGAGATTAATAGGGGGGTTCGTACACAATTTATGATAGACTATGGTATTCTCGTATAACCTAACCTCACAATTAGAATGGGCACTTCACTAAGTCGATCGTTGGGGAGGTTCGGGATCACTGCACTTCCACAGACTACACAGCCAGCACTTACTGTTACACGTGGAGTTGACAGCACTTTGTCAATGGACCCCGCAGAGACTTCGTTACACTTAGTGGCGGGCTTCTCTCGAGCGGGACTGGGGACGTCGTAACTGGCTCTCCCTGGTTACAAGACAACTCCCTCTCTGCGAATCCCCGAGGGAGGACCAGGACGTCCTATATATTGGGATGCGAGCCGTCAGGTTCAGCTGGTCGGGGGTGGGGGGCGGCGAAGGGTCTCCTTACATTTGACCTGGCCAATGTGAGGTCAGGTCTGGACTTTTCAGAAACTATCTGGGAAAGTCATCAGGTGGGGCCGTGTGTATATTGGGAGAGCAACCGTGAGAGTTCCGTTACACTTGACCTCCCTAATGTCGGGTCAGACTGGAGTTTCTGAGATGTAAGACGTACTTTCTGGAGAAGTCATCAGGTGGGTCCGTGTGACATGAGAGGCCCTGGTTGATTTGTGGCCCCTTGAGTTGGACTCTGAGGGTTACATTTGACCTGGCTAATGTGAGGTCAGGTCCGGCCTTTGTTCAGAGAGTAGGTTATTGTATATTGGAAGAGAGTCGGCTGGTGCCTTCTTACATGTCTGTTGTGGTGACATGTCACATGGGAGGGGAGCTAGTTGATTTGTAACCCTGGTCAGCCGCAAGAGATACCCTATACGTTTGACCTCCCTAATGTCGGGTCAAGTCTGGCTTTCCTCGCGATGTAAGCTGTGGTCTGACAACCCCTCACTACACCCTGATCAAGTTTAACAAAGGCCCCTGATCGAGTATAACAAAGTCCGGTGATCGAGTATAACAAAGGACCCTGATCGAGTTTAACAAAGTCCCCTGATAGAGTATAACAAAGTCCCCTAATCGAGTATAACAAAGGCACCTCATCGAGTTTAACAAAGGCCCCTGATCGAGTATAACAAAGGCCCCTGATCAAGTTTAACAAGGGCCCCTGATCGAGTATAACAAAGTCCCCTGGTCGAGTATAACAAACTCTCCTGGACGAGTATAACAAAGTCCCCTGATCGAGTATAACAAAGTCCCTGATTGAGTATAACAAAGGCCCCTGATCGAGTATAACAAAGGCCCCTGATCGAGTATAACAAAGTCCCCTGATCGAGTATAACAAAGTCCGCTGATCGAGTATAACAAAGTCCTTGATCGATCGTATAACAAATCCCCTGATGGAGTATAACAAAGGCCCCTGATCGAGTATAACAAAGTCCCCTAATCAAGTATAACAAAGTCCCCTGATCGAGTATAACAAAATCCCCAGATCGAGAATAACAAAGTCCGCTGATCGAGTATAACAAAGTCCCCTGATTGAGTATAACAAAGGACCCTCATCGAGTATAACAAAGTCCCCTGATCAAGTATAACAAAGTCCGCTGATCGAGTATAACAAAGTCCCCTGATCGAGTTTAACAAAGGCCCCTGATCGAGTATATCAAAGACCCCTGGTCAAGTATAACAAACTCCCCTGGTCGAGTATAACAAAGTCCCCGGATCGAGTATAACAAAGTCCCCTGATCGAGTATAACAAAGTCCCCTGAACGTTTATAACAAAGTCCCCTGGTCGAGAATAACAAAGGCTCCTCATCGAGTATAACAAAGTCCCCTGATCAAGTATAACAAAGTCCCCTGAACGAGTATAACAAAGTCCCCTGATCGAGAATAACAAAATCCCCTGATCGAGTAAAACAAAGTCCCTGGTCGAGTATAACAAAGGCCCCTCATTGAGTTTAACAAAGCCCCCTAATCGAGTATAACAAAGTCCCCTGATCGAGTATAAAAAAGTCCCTTGAACGATTAAAACAAAGGCCCCTGATCAAGTATAACAAAGCCCCCTGATCGTGTATAACAAAACCCCCTCATCGAGCATAACAAAGTCCCCTGATCAAGTATAACAAAGTCCCCTGAACGAATATAACAAAGTCCCCTGATCGAGTATAACAAAGTCCCCTCACCGAATATAACAAAGTTCCCTGATCGAGTATAACAAAGCCCCCTCATAGAGTATAACAATGTCCCCTGATCGAGGATAGCAAAATCCCCTGATCGAGTATAACAAAGGCCCCTGATCGTGTATAACAAAGGCCCCTCATCGAGTATAACAAAGTCTCCTGATCGAGTATAACAAAGTCCGCTGATCGAGTATAACAAAGTCCCCTGATCGAGTATAACAAAGTCACCTGATCGAGTATAACAAAGGCCCCTGATCAAGTTTAACAAAGGCCCCTGATCGAGTATAGCAAAGTCCCCTGGTCGAGTATAGCAAACTCCCCTGGTCGATTATAACAAAGTCCCCTTATCGAGTATAACAAAGTCCCCTGATCGATTATAACAAAGTCCCCTGAACGATTATAACAAAGTCCCCTGATCGAGTATAACAAAGTTCCCTGATCGAGTATAACAAAGCCCCCTGATCGAGTATAAGAAAGTCTCCTGGTAGAGTATCACAAAGTCCCCTGATCGAGTATAGCAAAGGCACCTGATCGAGTTATACAAAGGCCCCTGATCGAGCATAACAGAGTCCCCTGGTCGAGTATAACAAAGGCCCATCATCGAGTTTAACAAAGGCCCCTCATCGAGTATAACAAAGTCCCCTGGTCGAGTATATCAAACTCCCCTGGTCGAGTATAACAAAGTCCCCTGATCGAGTATAACAAAGTCCCCTGATCGAGTATAACAAAGTCCCTTTAACGATTATAACAAAGGCCACTGATCAAGTATAACAAAGCCCCTGATCGTGTATAACAAAGCCCCCTCATCGAGTATAACAAAGTCCCCTAATCAAGTATAACAAAGTCCCCTGAACGAGTATAACAAAGTCACCTGATCGAGTGTAACAAAGTCCCCTCACCGAGTATAACAAAGTTCCCTGATCGAGTATAACAAAGCCCCCCTCATAGAGTATAACGATGTCCCCTGATCGAGTATAGCAAAGTCCCCTGATCGGTTATAACAAAGAAACCTGGTCGAGTATAACAAAGTCCCCTGATGGAGTATAACAAAGTCCCCAGATCGAGTATAACAAAATCCCCAGATCGAGAATAACAAAGTCCGCTGATCGAGTATAACAAAGTCCCCTGATTGAGTATAACAAAGGCCCCTCATCGAGTATAACAAAGTCCACTGATCAAGTATAACAAAGTCCGCTGATCGAGTATAACAAAGTCCCCTGATCGAGTATAACAAAGGCCCCTGATCGAGTTTAACAAAGGCCCCTGATCGAGTATAACAAAGTCCCCTGGTCGAGTATAACAAACTCCCCTGGTCGAGTATTACAAAGTCCCCGGATCGAGTATAACAAAGTCCCCTGAACGTCTATAACAAAGTCCCCTGGTCGAGTATACAAAGGCCTCATCATATAACAAAGTCCCCTGATCAAGTATAACAAAGTCCCCTGAACGAGTATAACAAAGTCCCCTGATAGAGAATAACAAAATCCCCTGATCGAGTATAACAAAGTCCCTGCTCGAGTATAACAAAGGCCTCTCATCGAGTTTAACAAAACCCCCTAATCGAGTATAACAAAGTCCCCTCATCGAGTATAAAAAAGTCCCTTGAACGATTAAAACAAATTCCCCTGATCAAGTATAACAAAGCCCCCTGATCGTGTATAACAAAGCCCCCTCATCGAGCATAACAAAGTCCCCTGATCAAGTATAACAAAGTCCCCTGAACGAGTATAACAAAGTCCCCTGATCGAGTATAACAAAGTTCCCTCACCGAATATAACAAAGTTCCCTGATCGAGTATAACAAAGCCCCCTCATAGAGTATAACAATGTCTCCTGATCGAGGATAGCAAAATCCCCTGATCGGGTATAACAAAGGCCCCTCATCGAGTATAACAAAGTCCGCTGATCGAGTACAGCAAAGTCACCTGATCGAGCAAAACAAAGTTCCTGATCGAGCAAAACAAAGTTACCTAATCAACTATAACAAAGCCCCCTGATCGAGTATAGCAAAGTCCCCTGATAGAGTATAACAAAGTCCCCTGATCGAGTATAACAAAGGCCCCTCATCTAGTTTAACAAAGGCCCATCATCGAGTATAACAAAGTCCCCTGGCCGAGTATAACAAAGGCCCCTCATCAAGTTTAACAAAGGCCCCTCATCGAGTATAACAAAGTCCCCTGGTCGAGTATAACAAACTCCCCTGGTCGAGTATAACAAAGAACCCTGGTCGAGTATAACAAAGTCCCCTGAAGGAGTATAACAAAGGCCCCTGATCGAGTATAACAAAGGCCCCTGATCGAGTATAACAACGTCCACTGATTGTGTATAACAAAGGCCCCTCATCAAGTTTAACAAAGTCACCTGATCGAGAATAACTAAGTCCCCTGATCGAGTATGACAAAGGCCCCTGATCGAGTTTAACAAAGGCCACTGATCGAGTATAACAAAGTCCCTGGTCGAGTATAACAAAGGCCCCTCATCGAGTTTAACAAAGGCCCCTCATTGAGCATAACAAAGTCCCCTGATCGAGTATAACAAAGTCCCCTGAACGATTATAACAAAGGCCCCTAATCGAGTATAACAAAGTTCCCTGATCGAGTATAACAAAGCCCCCTGATCGAGTATAACAAAGTCTCCTAATAGAGTATAACAAAGTCCCCTGATCCAGTATAACAAAGGGCCCTGATCGAGTTTAACAAATGCCCCTGATCGAGTTTAACATAGCCCCCTCATCGAGTATAACAAAGTCCCCTATTCAAGTATAACAAAGTCCCCTGAACGAGTATAACAAATCCTCTGATCGAGTGTAACAAAGTCCCCTCACCGAGTATAACAAAGTTCCCTGATCGAGTATGCGTCCCCTGATCGAGTATAACAAAAGGCCCCTCATCGAGTTTAACAAAGGCCCTCATCGAGTATAACAAAGTCCTCGGTCGAATATAACAAAGGCCCCTCATCGAGTTTAATAAAGGCCCTCATTGAGTATAACAAAGTCCCCTGGTCGAGTATAACAAACTACCTGGTCGAGTATAACAAGTCCCTGATCGAGTATAACAAAGTCCCCTGATCGAGTATAATAAAGGCCCCTGATCGAGTTTAACAAAGGCCCCTGATCGAGTATAACAAAGTCCCCTGATAGAGTATAACAAAGTCCCCTGATCGAGTATAACTATGGCCCCTGATCGAGTTTAACAAAGTCCCCTGATCAAGTGTAACAAAATCCCCTGGTCGAGTATAACAAAGGCCCCTCATCGAGTTTAACAAAGGCCCCTCATCGAGTATAACAAAGTCCCCTGGTCGAGTATATCAAACTCCCCTGGTCGAGTATAACAATATCCCCTAATCGAGTATAACAAAGTCCCCTGATCGAGTATAACAAAGTCCCTTGAACGATTATAAGAAAGGCCCCTGATCAAGTATAACAAAGCCCCCTGATCGTGTATAACAAAGCCCCCTCATCGAGTATAACAAAGTCCCCTGATCATGTAAAACAAAGTCCCCTGAACGAGTATAACAAAGCCCCCCTCATAGAGTATAACAATGTCCCCTGATCGAGTATAGAAAGTCTCCAGATCGGGTATAACAAAGGCCCCTGATCGAGTATAACAAAAACCGCTGATCCAGTATAACAAAGTCCCCTGATCGAGTATAACAAAGAACCCTGGTCGAGTATAACAAAGTCCTATCATGGAGTATAACAAAGGCCCGTGATCGAGTATAACAAAGGCCCGTGATCGAGTATAACAAAGGCCCCTGATCGAGTATAGCAACGTCCCCTGATCGAGTATAACAAAGTCCGCTGATCGAGTATAACAAAGGCCCCTGATCGAGTAAAACAAAGTCCCCTGGTCGAGTATAACAAAGGCCCCTCATCGAGTTAAACAAAGGCCCCTCATTGAGTATAACAAAGTCCCCTGGTCGAGTATAAGAAATTCACTTGGTCGAGTATACCAAAGTCCCCTGATCGAGTATAACAAAGTCCCCTGATCGAGTATTACTATGGCCCCTGATCGAGTTTAACAAAGGCCCCTGATCTAGTGTAAGAAAGTCCCCTGGTCAAGTATAACAAAGGTCCCTCATCGAGTTTAACAAAGGCCCCTCATCGAGTATAACAAAGTCACCTGGTCGAGTATAACAAACTCCCCTGGTCAATTATAACAAAGAACCCTGGTTGAGTATAACAAAGTCCCCTGATCGAGTATAACAAAGGCCCCTTATCGAGTATAACAAAGTCTCCTGATCGAGCATAACAAAATCCGCTGATCGAGTATAACAAAGTCCCCTGATCGAGTATAACTATGGCCCTTGATCGAGTTTAACAAAGGCCCCTGATCGAGTGTAAGAAAGTCCCCTGGTCGAATATAACAAAGGTCCCTCATCGAGTGTAACAAAGGCCCCTCATCGAGTATAACAAAGTCACCTGGTGCAGGTATAACAAAACTCCCTGGTCAAGAGTATAACAAAAGAACCTGGTTGGGTATAACAAAGTCCCCTGATCGAGGTAACAAAGGCCCCTGATCAGGTATAACAAAAGCCCTCATCGAGTATAACAAAGTCTCCTGATCGAGTATAACAAAAATCCGCTGTCGAGCATAACAAAAGTCCCCTGATCGAGTATAACTATGACTGATCAGCAGGAGTTTAACAAAAGGCCCCTGATGGTAGCCAACAAAAGTCCCCTGGTCGAGTATAAGAAAGGTCCCTCATCAGAGTTTTGCCAGGCCCCTGGTCGAGTATAACAAACTCCCCTGGTCAAGTATAACAAAGAACCCTGGTTGAGTATAACAAAGTCCCCTGATCGAGTATAACAAAGGCCCCTAATCGAGTATAACAAAGTCTCCTGATCGAATATAACAAAGTCCGCTGATCGAGTATACCAAAGTCCCGAGTATAACAAAGTCCCCTGATCGAGTATGTTAAAGCGTCTCCCTAATCAAGCTTAACAAAGGCCCCTCATCGAGCATAACAAAGTCCCTGGTCGAGTATAACAAACTCACCTGGTCGAGTATAACAAAGTCCCCTGATCGAGTATAACAAAGTCCCCTGATCGAGTATAACAAAGGCCCTGATCGAGTATAACAAAGGCCGCTCATCGAGTAACAAAGTCCCTGATCGAGTATAACAAAGTCCGCTGATCGAGTATAACAAAGTCCCTTGATCGATTATAACAAAGTCCCCTGATCGAGTATAACAAAAGCCCCTGATCAAATATAACAAAGGCATCAGATCGAGTATAACAAAGTCCCCTGGTCGAGTATAACAAACTTTCCTGGTCGAGTATAACAAAGTCCCCTGATCGAGTATAACAAAGTCCCCTTATCGAGTATAACAATCTCCCCTGGTCGAAAAAGTACCAAAGTCCCTCGATCGAAAGTATAACAAAGTTCCCTTGATCGAATATACCGAAAGTCCCCTGAACGATTATAACAAAGGCCCCTGATCGATTATAACAAAGTTCCTAATCGAGCATAATAAAGCCCCTAATCGAAAGTATAACAAAGTCCTCACCGAAAGTATAACAAAGTTCCCTGATCACATAACAAAGTCCCCCCACCGAGTATAACAAAGTTCCCTGATCGAGTATAACAAAGTCCCCTGGTCGAGTATAACAAACTCCCCTCGTCGAGTATAACAAAGAACCCTGGTCGAGTATAACAAACTCCCCTCGTCGAATATAACAAAGAACCCTATTCGACTATAACAAAGTCCCCTGATCGAGTATAACAAAGTCCCCTAATCGAGTATAACAAAGTCCGCTGATCGAGTATATCAAAGTCCCTTGATAGAGTATAACAAAGTCCCCTGATCGAGTATAAAAAAGGCCCCTGATCAAGTTTAACAAAGGCCCTTGATCGAGTATAACAAAGTCCCCTGGTCGAGTATAACAAACTCTCCTGGTCGAGTATAACAAAGTCCCCTGATCGAGTATAACAAAAAAGTTCCCTTATCGAGTATAACAAACTCCCCTGGTCGAGTATAACAAAGTCCCATGATCGAGTATAACAAAGTTCCCTGATCGAGTATAACAAAGTCCCCCTAACGATTATAACAAAGGTCCCTGATCGAGTATAACAAAGTTCCCTGATCGAGTATAACAAAGCCCCCTGATCGAGAATAACAAAGTACCCTGATCGAGTATAACGAAGTCCCCTGATAGAGTATAACAAAGTCCCCTAATCGAGTATAACAAAGGCCCCTGATCGAGTATAACAAAGTCCTTTGGTCGAGTATAACAAACTCCCCTGGTCGAGTATAACAAAGTCCCCTGGTCGAGTATAACAAAGGCCCCTCATCGAGTTTAAGAAAGGCCCCTCATAGAGTATAACAAAGTTCCCTGGTCGAGTTAAACAAAGTCCCCTCACCGAGTATAACAAAGTTCCCTGATCGAGTATAACAAAGCCCCCCTCATAGAGTATAACAATGTCCCCTGATCGAGTATAGCAAAGTCCCCTGATCGGGTATAACAAAGGCCCCTGATCGAGTATAACAAAGTCCACTGATCGAGTATAACAAAGTCCCCTGATCGAGTATAACAAAGGCCCATGATCGAGTTTAACAACGACCCCTGATCGAGTATAACATAGTCCTTTGGTCGAGTATAACAAACTCCTCTGGTCGAGTATATCAAATTCCCCTGATCGAGTATAACAAAGTCCCCTGATCGAGTATAACAAAGTCCCTTGAACGATTATAACAAAGGCCCCTGATCGAGTATAACAAAGTTCCTGATCGAGTATAAGAAAAGCACCCTGATCAAGTTTTTAACAAAGTCCCCTTGATAGAGTATAACAAAGTCCCTTGATCGAGTATAACAAAGGCCCCTGATCGAGTTTAACAAAGGCCCCTGATCGAATATAACAAAGTCCCTGGTCGAGTATAACAAAGGCCCTCATCGAGTTTAACAAAGGCCCTCATCGAGTATAACAAAGTCCCCTGATCGATTATAACAAAGGCCCCTGATCGAGTATAACAAAGGCCCCTCATCGAGTAAAACAAAGTCCCTTGATCGATTAAAACAAAGTCCGCTGATCGAGTATAATAAAGTCCCCTGACCGAGTATAACAAACTTCCCTGATCGAATATAACAAAGGTCCCTGAGATCGCGAAAAATTATAACAAGGGTCTGATCCAATACAACAAAATTCTCGTCCGAGCATAACAAAGCCCCATTCGAGTATAACAAAGTCTTCTGATAAATATAACAAAGCCCCTGATCATTAACAACAAAAGCCCCTCATCGATTATAACAAAGTCCCCTAATCATGTATAACAATGTCCCTGGTAGTATAACAAAAGGTCCCCTGATCGAGTATAAAGCCCCCCTCGCAAGTATAACAATGTCCCTGATAAGTATATACAAAAGTCCCTGATCGGGTATAAAAAAAGGCCCCTGATCGAGGTATAACAAAAGTCATGATCGAGTATAACAAAGTCCCCTGATCGAAAGGTATAACAAAGGCCCCTCATCGCGGTTTAACAAGGCCCTGATCGAGGTATAACAAGAATCACTTTTGTCGAGTATAACGAATTCCCCTGGTCGAGTATAACAAGTCCCTGATCCGGAAATTATAACAAGATACCCCTGATCGAGTATATAAAATTCCTTGAACGATTATAACAAAAGGCTGATCGGAAATTATAACAAAAGTTCCCTGATCGAGTAACAAGCACCCGATCGAGTATAACAAAGTCCCCCTGATAGAATTATAACAAAAGTCCCCTGATTGCAAAAAATTATAGCAAAGGCCCTGATCGGGTTTAACCAAAGAGCCCCTGATCGAGTATAACAAAATCCCCCTGGTCGAGTATAACAAAGGCCCCTCATCGAGAGTTTAACAAAGGCCCTCGCCAAGCATAACAAAGTCCCTGGTCGAGTATAACAAACTCCTGGTCACGAGGTAACAAGAACCCGGTTCGAGGTATAAACAAAGAATCCACTGATCGATTATAACAAGAATCCCTGATTGAGAGTATAACAAGGCCCTGATCAAGAGTTTGAAAACAGGCCCTGATCGAGTATAACCAAAGTCCCTTGGTTGAGTACTTCAAAAGACCCTCGCCGGGTTAACAAGGCCCTCATCGAGTATAACAAAGAACCCTGGTCAGAGTATAAAAGTCACCCGATCCGATTATAACAAAACTGATCAGAGTATAACAAGTCCCCTGATCGAGTATAACAAACTCTGATCAGATATAACAAAGGCCCCTCATCAAGTTTAACAAGGCCCCTGATTGAGTATAACAAGTCTCCTGATGCGTATTATAACAAACTCTCGCTTGTCGAGAGTATAACAAAGTCCCCTGATCGGTATAAATTCCCTGATCTAAGTATAACAAAAGTCCCTGAACGATTATAACAAAAGCCCTGATTAGTATATAACAAAGTTCCCTGATCGAGTATATAGCTCTGATCGAGTATAAAAAGTCTGATAGAATCGAGTATAAAAAGTCCCCTGATAGAGTATAACAAAGTCCACACATCGAGTATAACAAAGTCCCCTGATCGAGTATAACAAAGTCCGCCTGATCGAGTATAACAAAGTCCCTGATCGAGTATAACAAGGCCCCTGACTGCTTTAACAAAGGCCCTGAACGAGTATAGCAAAGTCCCCTGCTCGAGTATAACAAACTCCCTGGTCGATATATAACAAAGTCCCTGATCGAGTATAACAAAGTCCCTGATCGAGTATAACAAAGTCCCTGAACGATTATAACAAAGGCCCCTGATCGAGTATAACAAAGTTCCCTGATCGAGTATAACAAAGCCCCTGATCGAGTATAACAAAGTCCCCTGATAGAGTATAACGAAGTCCCCTGATCGAGTATAACAAAGGCCCCTGATCGAGTTTAACAAAGGCCCCTGATCGAGTATAACAAAGTCCCTGGTCGAGTATAACAAAGGCCACTCATCGAGTTTAACAAAGGCCCCTCATCGAGTATAACAAAGTCCTGAACGATTATAACAAAGGCGCTTGATCGAGTATAACAAAGTTCTTGATCGAGTATAACAAAGCCCCTTGATCGAGTAGTATAACAAAGTCCCCTGGTCGAGTATAACAAACTCCCCTGGTCGAGTATGCTAACAAAGTCCCTGATCGAGTATAACAAAGCCCCCTGATCGAGTATAACAAAAGTCCCCTAGTCGAGTATAAACTCCCTTCTGGTCGAGTATAACAAAGTCCCTGATCGAGTATAACAGCGCCCCTCATCGAGTATAACAAAGTCCCCTGGTCGAGAGTAACAAAGCGCCACTCATCGAAGTTTAACAAAGGCCCCCATCGAGTATAACAAAGTCCCCTGGTCGAGTATAACAAACTCCCCTGGTCGACTATAACAAAGTCCCCTGATCGAGTATAACAAAGTTCCCTGGTCGAGTATAACAAAGGCCACTCATCGAGTTTAACAAAGGCCCCTCATCGAGTATAACAAAGTCCCCTGGTCGAGTATAACAAACTCCCCTGGTCGAGTATAACAAAGTCCCCAGATCGAGTATAACAAAGTCCACTGATCGAGTATAACAAAGTCCCTTGAACGATTATAACAAAGGCCCCTGATCAAGTATAACAAAGCCCCCTGATCGTGTATAACAAAGCCCCCTCATCGAGTATAACAAAGTCCCCTGATCATGTATAACAAAGTCCCCTGAACGAGTATAACAAAGTCCCCTGATCGAGTGTAACAAAGTCCCCTCACAGAGTATAACAAAGTTCTCTGATCGAGTATAACAAAGCCCCCCTCATAGAGTATAACAATGTCCCCTGATCGAGTATAGCAAAGTCCCCTGATCGGGTATAACAAAGGCCCCTGATCGAGTATAACAAAGTCCGCTGATCGAGTATAACAAAGTGCCCTGATCGAGTATAACAAAGGCCCCTGATCGAGTTTAACAAAGGCCCCTGATCGAGTATAACAAAGGCCTTTGGTCGATTATAACAAACTCCCCTGGTCGAGTATAAAAAAGTCCCCTGATCGAGTATAGCAAAGTCCCCTGATCGAGTATAACAAAGTTCCTTGAACGATTATAACAAAGTCCCCTGATCGAGTATAACAAAGTTCCTGATCGAGTATAACAAAGCACCCTGATCGAGTTTAACAAAGTCCCCTGATAGAGTATAACAAAGTCCCTTGATCGAGTATAACAAAGGCCCCTGATCGAGTTTAACAAAGGGCCCTGATCGAGTATAACAAAGTCCCCTGGTCGAGTATAACAAAGGCCCCTCATCGAGTTTAACAAAGGCCCTCATCGAGTATAACAAAGTCCCCTAATCGATCATAACAAACTCCTGGGTTGAGTATAACAAAGAACCCTGGTCGAGTATAACAAAGTCCCCTGATCGAGTAAAACAAAGGCCCCTGATCGAGTATAACAAAGTCCCCTGATCGAGTAAAACAAAGTCCGCTGATCGAGTATAATAAAGTCCCCTGATCGACTATAAAAAATTCTCCTGATCGAATGTAACAAAGGCCCCTCATCTAGTTTAACAAAGGCCCCTGATCGAGTATAACAAAGTCTCCTGGTCGAGTATAACAAATTCTCCTGGTCGAGTATAACAAAGCCCCTGATCGAGTATAACAAAGTCCCCTGAACGATTATAACAATGGCCCCTGATCGAGTATAACAAAGTTCCCTGATCAAGTATAACAAAGCCCCCTGATCGAGTATAACAAAGTCCCCTGATAGAGTATAACAAAGTCCCCTGATCGAGTATAACAAAGGCCCCTAATCGAGTATAACAAAGGCCCCTCATTGAGTATAACAAAGTCCCCTGGTCGAGTATAACAAAATCCCCTGATTGCGTATAACAAAGTCTTTTGAACGATTGTACCAAAGGCCCCTGTTCAAGTATAACAAAGCCCCCTGATCGTGTATAACAAAGCCCCCTCATCGAGTATAATAAAGTCCCCTCATCAAGTATAACAAAGTCCCCTGAACGAGTATAACAAAGTCCCCCTGGCCCCTGAGTATAACAAAGTCCCTCACCGAGTATATAACAAGTTCCCTGATCGAGTATAACAAAGCCCCTCATAGAGTATGGTCATCGTCCCCAGATCGAGTACAGCAAAGTCCCCTGATCTGGTATAACAAAGGCCCCTGGATCGAGTATAACAACGTCCGCTGATCGGGTATAACAAAGTCCCCTGATCGAGTATAACAAAAGTTCCCTTAATCGAAAGTGTAACAAAGCCGCCTTTTATCGAGTATAACAAAGTCCCTGATCGAGTATAACAAAGTCCCCTGATCGAGTATAACAAAGGCCCCTGGATCGAGTTTCTTAACTAAGGCCCTTGGATTGAGTATAACAAGTCCCCTGGTCGAGTATAACAAACTCCCCTGGTCGAGTATAACAAAGTCCCCTGATCGAGTATAACAAAGTCCCCTGGTCGAGTATAACAAAGTCCCCTGATCGAGTATAACAAAGTCCCTTGATCGAGTATAACAAAGTCCCCTGAACGATTATAACAAAGGCGCGTGATCGAGTATAACAAAGTTCCCTAATCGAGTATAACAAAAGCCCCTCTTGATCGAGTATAACAAAAGTCCCCTGGTCGAGTATACCAAACTCCCCTGGTCGAGTATAACAATTCCCTGATCGAGTATAACAAAGTCCCCTGATCGAGTATAACAAAGTCCCCTGAACGATTAAAACAAAGGCGCTGCGATCGAAGTATAACAAAGTTCCTCTGATCGAGTATAACAAAGCTCCCTGATCGTATATAACAAAGTCCCCTAGTCGAGAATAACAAACTCCCCTGGTCGAAAGTATAACAAAAGTCCCCTGATCGAGTATAACAATGTCCCTGGTCGAGTATAACAAAGCGCCCCTCATCGAGTTTAACAAAGGCCCCCATCGAGTATAACAAAGTCCCCTGGTCGAGTATAACAAACTCCCCTGGTCGAGTATAACAAAGAACCCTGGTCGAGTATAACAAAGTCCTTTAGAGTATAACAAACTCCCCTGGTCGAGTATAACAACGTCCCCTGGTCGAGTATAACAGCGCCCCTCATCGAGTTTAAGAAAGGCCCCTCATCGAGTATAACAAAGTCCCCTTGGTCGAGTATAACAAAGTCCCCTCACCGAAAGTATAACAAAAGTTCCCTGATCGAGTATAACAAAGCCCCCTCATAGAGTATAAAATGTCCCCAGATCGAGTATAGCAAAGTCCCTGATCGGGTATAACAAAGGCCCCTGATCGAGTATAACAAAGTCCGCTGATCGAGTATAACAAAGTCCCCTGATCGAGTATAACAGCCCATGATCGAGTTTAACAAAGACCCTGATCGATATAACAAAGTCCTTTGTCGAGTATAACAAACTCCCTGGTCGAGTATAACAAATTCCCTGATCGGAGTATAACAAAATCCCCATGATCGAGTATAACAAAGTCCCTTGAACGATTGTAACAAAGGCCCCTGATCGAGTATAACAAAGTTCCCTGATCGAGTATAACAAAGCACCCTGATCGAGTTTAACAAAGTCCCTGATAGAACAAAGTCCCTTGATCGAGTATAAAAGGCCCCTGATCGAGTTTAACAAAGGCCCCTGATCGGTAACAAAGTCCCCCGGTCGAGTATAACAAAGGCCCGTCATCGAGAATAAAGGCCCTCATCGAGTATAACAAAGTCACCTGATCGAGTATAACAAAGTCCCTGAACAATTATAACAAAGGTCCCTGATCGAGATATTACTTCTAAGTATAAAGGCCCCTGATCGAGTATAACAAAGGCCCTCATCGAGTATAACAAAAATTCTGTTCGAGTATAACAAGAGTCCCCTGATCGGAGTATAACAAACTCCCCTGCTCCGGGTATAACAAAGTCCCTGATCGAGTATAAGAAAGTCCCTGATCGAGTATAAGAAAGTCCCTGAACGATAATAACAAAGGCCCTGATCGAGAGTATAACAAAGGTTCCTGATCGAGTATAATAAAAGCCCCTGATCGGGTTTAACAAAGTCCTGGTCGAGTATAACAAACTCCCTGGTCGAGTATAACAAAGTCTGATCGAGTATAAAGTCCCTGATCGGGGTATAACAAAGTCCCAGCAGACGATTATAACAAAGGCCCCTGATCAGAAATATAACAAAGTCCCTGATCGGAGTATAACAAAAGTCCCCTGATCCGGAGTATAACAAAGTCCCCTGGTCGAGAGTAAAACAAAGAGGCCACTCATCGGGGAGTTTAACAAAGGCCCCTCATCGAGTATAACAAAAGTCCCCATTAAAGTGTAACAAACACCCCTGGTCGAGTATAACAAAGTCCCTGATCGAGGTATAAGAAAAGTCCCCTGATCAGAGTATAACAAAGTCCCTTGAACGATTATAACAAAGGCCCCTCATCAAGTATAACAAAAGCCCCTAATCGTGTATAACAAAGCCCCCCTCATCGAGTATAACAAGTCTGATCATGTATAACAAGTCCCTGAACAGTATAACAAAGTCCCCTGAAATCAGGAGTGTAACAAAGTCCCTCTGGAGTACAACAAAAGTTCCTGATCTGAGTATAACAAAGCCCCCCTCATAGAGTATAACAATGTCCCCTGATCAGCGAGTATAGCAAAGTCCCCTGATCGGGTATAACAAAGGCCCCTGATCGAGTATAACAAAGTCCGCTGATCGAGTATAACAAAGTCCCCTGATCGAGTATAACAAAGGCCCCTGATCGAGTTTAACAAAAGCCCCTGATCGAGTATAACAAAGTCCTTTGGTCGAGTATAACAAACTCCCCTGGTCGAGTATAACAAAGTCCCCTCATCGAGTATAACAAAGTCCCCTGATCGAGTATAACAAAGTCCCTTGAACGATTATAACAAAGGCTCCTAATCGAGTATAAGAAAGTTCCCTGATCGAGTATAACAAAGCACCCTGATCGAGTATAACAATGTCCCCTGATTGAGTATAACAAAGGCCCCTGATCGAGTTTAACAAAGGCCCCTGATCGAGTATAACAAAGTTCCCTGGTTGAGTATAACAAAGGCCCCTCATCCAGTTTAACAAAGGCCCCTCATCGAGTATAACAAAGATACCCTGGTCGAGTATAACAAACTCCCCTGGTCGAGTATTACAAAGTCCCCGGATCGAGTATAACAAAGTCCCTGATCGAGTATAACAAAGTCCCTTGAACGATTAGAACACAGGCCCCTGATCAAGTATAACAAAGCCCCCTGATCGTGTATAACAAAGCCTCCTCATCGAGTATAACAAAGTCCCCTGATCAAGTATAACAAAGTCCCATGAACGAGTATAACAAAGTCCCCTGGTCGAGTATAACAAAGGCCCCTGATCGAGTATAACAAAGTCCCCTGATAGAGTATAACAAACTCCCCTGATCGAGTGTAACAAAGGCCCCTGATCGAGTATAACAAAGTCCCCTGATAGAGTATAACAAAGTCCCCTGATCGCATAACAAAGGCCCTCATCGGTATAACAAAGTCCCTGATCGAGTATACCGAAAGTCCTATGGCTCGAGTATAACAAACTCCCTTGCTCGAGTATAACAAAGTCCCCTGATCGAGTATAACAAAGTCCCTCGATCGAGTATAACAAAGTCCCCTGAACGATTATAACAAAGGCCCCTGATCGAGTATAACAAAGTTCCCTGATCGAAAGTATAATAAAGCCCCCTTGATCGAGTTTAACAAAAGTCCCTGGTCGAAAGAATAAATTCCCTGGTCGAGTATAACAAAAGTCCCCTGATCGAGTATAACAAAGTCCCTGATCGAGTATAACAAAGTCCCTTGAATGATTATAACAAGGCCCCTCATCAAGTATATATAACAGTCCCTGATCGAGTATATCAAAGTCCCTTGATCGAGTATAACAAAGTCCCCGTCGAGTATAACAGCGCTACTCATCGAGTTTAACAAAGGCCCCTCATCGAGTATAACAAAGTCCCCTGGTCGAGTATAACAAACACCCCTGGTCGAGTATAACAAAGTCCCCTGATCGAGTATAACAAAGTCCCCTGATCGAGTATAACAGAGTCCCTTGAACGATTATAACAAAGGCCCCTGATCAAGTATAACAAAGCCTCCTGATCGTGTATAACAAAGCCCCCTCATCGAGTATAACAAAGTCCCCTGATAATGTATAACAAAGTCCCCTGAACGAGTATAACAAAGTCCCCTGATCGAGTGTAACAAAGCCCCCTCACAGAGTATAACAAAGTTCCCTGATCGAGTATAGCAAAGTCCCCTGGTCGAATATAACAAAGGTCCCTCATCGAGTTTAACAAAGGCCCCTCATCGACTATAACAATGTCCCCTGGTCGAGTATAACAAACTCCCCTGGTCGAGTATAACAAAGTCCCCTGATCGAGTATAACAAAATCCCCTGATGGAGTATAAAAAAGTCCCCTGAACGATTATAACAAAGGCTCCTGTTCGAGTATAACAAAGTTCCCTGATCGAGTATAACAATGTCCCCTGATCGAGTATAGCAAAGTCCCCTGATCGGGTATAACAAAGGCCCCTCATCGAGTATAACAAAGTCCGCTGATCGAGTATAACAAAGTCCCCTGATCGAGTATAACAAAGGCCCCTGATCGAGTTTAACAAAGGCCCCTGATCGAGTATAACAAAGTCCTTTGGTCGAGTATAACAAACTCCCTGTCGAGTATAACAAAACACCCTGATCGAGTATAACAAAGTCCCCTGATAGAGTATAACAAAGTCCCTTGATCGAGTATAACAAAGGCCCCTGATCGAGTTTAACAAAGGCCCCTGATCGAGTGTAACAAAGTCCCTGGTCGAGTATAACAGAGGCCCCTCATCGAGTTTAACAAAGGCCCTCATCGAGTTTAACAAAGGCCCCTGGTCGAGTATAACAAAGTCCCCTGGTTGAGTATAACAAAGGCCCCTCATCGAGTTTAACAAAGGCCCCTCATCGAGTATAACAAAGTCCCCTGGTCGAGTATAACAAAATCCCCTGATCGAGTATAACAAAGTCTTTTGAACGATTGTAACAAAGGCCCCTGTTCAAGTATAACAAAGCCCCCTGATCGTGTATAACAAAGCCCTATCATCGAGTATAACAAAGTCCCCTCATCAAGTATAACAAAGTCCCCTGAACGAGTATAACAAAGTCCCCTCATCGAGAATAACAAAGTCCTCTCACCGAGTATAACAAAGTTCCCTAATCGAGTATAACAAAGCCCCCTCATCGAGTATAACAAAGTCCCCTGATCGAGTATAACAAAGTCCCCTGATCGAGTATAACAAAGGCCCCTGATCGAGATTAACAAAGGCCCCTCATCGAGTATAGCAAAGTCCCCTGGTCGAGTATAACAAACTCCCTTGGTCGAGTATAACAAAGTCCCCTGATCGAGTATAACAAAGTCCCCTGATCGAGTATAACAAAGTCCCCTGAACGATTATAACAAAGGGCCCTGATCGAGTACAACAAAGTTCCCTAATCGAATATAACAAAGGCCCCTGATCGAGATTAACAAAGGCCCCTCATCGAGTATAACAAAGTCCCCTCGTTGAGTATAACAAAGGCCCCTCATCGAGTTTAACAAAGGCCCTCATCGAGTATAACAAAGTCCCCTGGTCGAGTATAACAAACTCCCCTGGTCGAGTATAACAAAGAACCCTGGTCGAGTATAACAAAGTCCCCTGATCGAGTATAAGAAAGGCCCCTGATCGAGTATAACAAAGGCCCCTCATCGAGTATAACAAAGTCCCCTGATCGAGTATAACAAAGTCCGCTGATCGAGTATAACAAAGTCCGCTGATCGAGTATAACAAAGTGCCCTGATCGAGTATAACAAAGGCCCTTGATCAAGTTTAACAAAGGCCCCTCATCGAGTATAACAAATGCCCCTGATCGAGTTTAACAAAGGCCCCTGATTGAGTATAACAAAGTCCCCTGGTCGAGTATAACAAAGGCCCCTCATCGAGTATAACAAAGTCCCCTCACCGAGTATAACAAAGTTCCCTGATCGAGTATAACAAATTCCCCTGATCAAGTATAACAAAGTCCCCTGAACAAGTATAACAAAGTCCCCTGATCGAGTATAACAAAGGCCCCTGATCAAGTTTAACAAAGGCCCCTGATCGAGTATAACAAAGTCCCCTGGTCGAGTATAACAAACTCTCCTGGTCGAGTATAACAAAGTCCCCTGATCGAGTATAACAAAGTTCCCTTATCGAGTACAACAAAATTTCCTGGTCGAGTATAACAAAGTCCCCTGATCGAGTATAACAACGTTCCCTGATCGAGTATAACAAAGTCCCCTGAACGATTATAACAAAGGCACCTGATCGAGTATAACAAAGTTCCCTGATCGAGTATAACAAAGCCCCCTGATCGAGTATAACAAAGTCCCCTGATAGAGTATAACAAAGTCCCCTCATCGAGTATAACGATAGATCCTGATCGAGTTTAACAAAGGCCCCTGATCGAGTATAACAAAGTCCCCTGGTCGAATATAACAAAGGTCCCTCATCGAGTTTAACAAAGGCCCCTCATCGACTATAACAATGTCCCCTGATCGAGTATAACAAAATCCCCTGATGGAGTATAAAAAAGTCCCCTGAACGATTATAACAAAGGCTCCTGATCGAGTATAACAAAGTTCCCTGATCGAGTATAACAAAGTCCCCTGATCGAGTATAACAAAGGCCCCTGATCGAGTTTAACAAAGGCCCCTGATCGAGTATAACAAAGTCCCCTGATCGAGTATAACAAAGGCCCCTGATCGAGTTTAACAAAGGCTCCTGATCGAGTGTAACCAAGTCCCCTCACCGAGTATAACAAAGTTCCCTGTTCGAGTATAACAAAGCCCCCCTCATAGAGTATAACAATGTCCCATGATCGAGTATAACAAAGTTCCCTGATCGAGTATAAAAAGGCCCCTGATCAAGTTTAACAAAGGCCCCTGATCGAGTATAACAAAGTCCCCTGGTCGACTATAACAAAGTCCCCTGAACGATTATAACAAAGTCCCCTGAACTATTATAACAAAGGCCCCTGATCGAGTTTAACAAAGGCCCCTGATCGAGTATAACAAAGGCCCCTGGTCGAGTTTAACAAAGGCCCCTCATCGAGTTTAACAAAGGCCCCTCATCGAGTATAACAAAGTCCCCTGATCAAATAAACAAAGTCCCCTCACCGTGTATAACAAAGTTCCCTGATCGAGTATAACAAAGTCCCCTGGTCGAGTATAACAAACTCCCCTCGTCGATTATAACAAAGAACCCTGGTCGAGTATAACAAAGTCCCCTGATCGAGTATAACAAAGGCCCGTGATCGAGTATAAGAAAGTTCCCTAATCGAGTATAACAAAGCCCCCTCATCGAGTATAACAAAGTCCCTTGATCGAGTATAACAAAGTCCCCTGATCGAGTATAACAAAGGCCCCTGATCGAGTTTAACAAAGGCCCCTCATCGAGTATAACAAAGTCCCCTGGTCGAGATAACAAACTCCCTTGGTCGAGTATAACAAACTCCTTGGTCGAATATAACAAAGGCCCCTGATCGAGATTAACAAAGGCCCCTCATCGAGTATAACAAAGTCCCATGGTTGAGTATAACAAAGGCCCCTCATCGAGTTTAACAAAGGCCCTCATCGAGTATAACAAAGTCCCCTGGTCGAGTATAACAAACTCCCCTGGTCGAGTATAACAAAGAACCCGGGTCGAGTATAACAAAGTCCCCTGATCGAGTATAACAAAGGCCCCTGATCGAGTATAACAAAGACCCCTCATCGAGTATAACAAAGTCCCCTGATCGAGTATAACAAGTCCGCTGATCGAGTATAAAAAAGTCCCTTGATCGAGTATAACAAAGTGCCCTGATCGAGTTGAACAAAGGCCCTTGATCAAGTTGAACAAAGGCCCCTCATCGAGTATAACAAATGCCCCCGATCGAGTTTAACAAAGGCCCCTGATCGAGTATAACAAAGTCCCCTGGTCGAGTATAACAAAGGCCCCTCATCGAGTATAACAAAGTCTCCTGAACGATTATAACAAAGGCCCCTGGTCGAGTATAACAAAGTTCCCTGATCGAGTATAACAATGGCCCCTCATCGAGTTTAACAAAGGCCCCTGATGGAGTATAACAAAGGCCCCTGGTCGAGTATAACAAAGGCCCCTCATCGAGTTTAACAAAGGCCCGTCATCGAGTATAACAAAGTCCCCTGGTCGAGTATAACAAGCTCCCCTGGTCGAGTATAACAAAGTCCCCGGATCGAGTATAACAAAGTCCCTGATCGAGTATAACAAAGTCCCTTGAACGATTAGAACACAGGCCCCTGATCAAGTATAACAAAGCCCCCTGATCGTGTATAACAAAGCCCCCTTATCGAGTATAACAAAGTCCCCTGATCAAGTATAACAAAGTCCCCTGAACGAGTATAACAAAGTCTCCTAATCGAGTATAACAAAGTCCCCTCACCGAGTATAACAAAGTTCCCTGATCGAGTATAACAAATTCCCCTGATCAAGTATAACAAAGTCCCCTGAACGAGAAAAACAAAGTCCCCTTATCGAGCAACAAAGGCCCCTGATCAAGTATAACAAAGGCCCCTGATCGAGTATAACAAAGTCCCCTGGTCGAGTATAACAAACTCTCCTGGTCGAGTATAACAAAGTCCCCTGATCGAGTATAACAAAGTCCTCTTATCGAGTATAACAAAGTTCCCTGATCGAGTATAACAAAGTCCCCTGAACGATTATAACAAAGGCACCTGATCGAGTATAACAAAGTCCCCCTGATCGAGTATAACAAACTCCCTTGGTCGAGTAAAACAAAGTCACCTGATCGAGTATAACAAAGTCCCCTGATCGAGTATAACAAAGTCCCCTGAACGATTATAACAAAGGCCCCAGATCGAGTACAACAAAGTTCCCTAATCGAGTATAACAAAGGCCCCTGATCGAGTTTAACAAAGGCCCCTCATCGAGTATAACAAAGTCCTCTGGTCGAGTATAACAAAGGCCCCTCATCGAGTTTAACAAAGGCCCTCATCGAGTATAACAAAGTCCCCTGGTCGAGTATAACAAACTCCCCTTGTCGAGTATAACAAAGAACCCTGGTCGAGTATGACAATGTCCCCTGATCGAGTATAACAAAGGCCCCTGATCGAGTATAACAAAGGCCCCTCATCGAGTATAACAAAGTCCCCTGATCGAGTATAACAAAGTCCCCTGATCGAGTATAACAAAGTCCCTGATCGAGTATAACAAAGTCCCTTGAACGATCAGAACACAGGCCCCTGATCAAGTATAACAAAGCACCCTGATCGTGTATAACAAAGCCCCCTCATCGTGTATAACAAAGTCCCCTGATCAAGTATAACAAAGTCCCCTGAACGAGTGTAACAAAGTCCCCTGATCGAGTATAACAAAGTCCCCGAACGATTATAACAAAGGCCCCTGATCGAGTACAACAAAGTTCCCTAATCGAGTATAACAAAGGCCCCTGATCGAGTTTAACAAAGGCACCTGGTCGAGTATAACAAACTCCCCTGGTCGAGAATAACAAAGAAACCTGGTCGAGTATAAAAAAGTCCCCTGATCGAGTATAACAAAGGCCCCTGATCGAGTATAACAAAGGCCCCTCATCGAGTATAACAAAGTCCCCTGATCGAGTATAACAAAGTCCGCTGATCGAGTATAACAAAGTCCCCTGATCGAGTATAACAAAGTCCCCTGATCGAGTATAACAAAGGCCCCTGATCAAGTTTAACAAAGACCCCTGATCGAGTATAACAAAGGCCCCTGAACGAGTTTAACAAAGGTCCCTGATCGAGTATAACAAAGTCCCCTGGTCGAGTATAACAAAGGCCCCTCATCGAGTATAACAAAGTCCCCTGAACGATTATAACAAAGGCCCCTGATCGAGTATAAAAAAGTTCTCTGCTCGAGTATAACAATGCCCTTTGATCGAGTATTATAAAGTCCCCTGATAGAGTCTAACAAAGTCCCCTAATCGGGTATAACAAAGGCCCCTCATCGAGTTTAACAAAGTCC
>NW_024754422.1:0-10147 GCF_018991925.1 Homarus americanus | reverse complement strand
TAAAATATTCTAAAAATCATTTGAACATTGTCTAGAAGCCATTTGAACAAGTTATAATCAAGATATCAAATTTTGGTTAACAGATCCTTAAGCAGCACATTTAGGAGTACCTATACTGAAATTTTGAACAAAATCCATTTTTTGGCCGAAAATGACAAAAATTGTAAGGCTTACCCCTTACAGAATTTTTGGCCAAAAATGCTTTTTTTCTCTGAACTAAAATTTAATGTACCTAACTATTTAAGTACATCCAGAATAATACACAAGCACCAAGAAATGACCTCGAAACCCATAAGTGGCGAGAGTAATTAGCATTGCAAAAGTAATTAAAATATTCTAAAAATCATTTGAACATTTTCTAAAAGCCATTTGGAACAAGTTATAATCAAGATATCAAATTTTGGTTAACAGATCTCATAAGCACATTCAGGAGGTACCTATACTGAAATTTTGAACAAAATCCATTTTTTAAGCCGAAAATGACAAAATTGTAAGTCTATTGTTTTAAAGGATTTTTTGGCCAAAATACTTTTTCTCTCTGGAACTAAAAATTTAATGTGCCTAACTATTTAAGTACATCCAGAATAATACACAATCACCAAGAAATGACCTCGAAAACCCATAAGTGGCGAGTAATTAGCATTGCAAAAGTAATTAAAATATTCTAAAAATCATTTGAACATTTTCTAAAAGCCATTTGAACAAGTTATAATCAAGATATCAAATTTTGGTTAACAGATCCTTAAGCAGCACATTCAGGAGTACCTATACTGAAATTTTGAACAAAATCCATTTTTTGGCCGAAAATGACAAAAATTGTGTCTATTGCCTTAAAGGATTTTTGGCCAAAAATACTTTTTCTCTCTGAACTAAAATTTAATGTGCCTAACTATTTAAGTACATCCAGAATAATACACAAGCACCAAGAAATGACCTCGAAAACCCATAATTGGCGAGTAATTAGCATTGCAAAAGTAATTAAAATATTCTAAAAATAATTTGAACATTTTCTAAAAGCCATTTGAAATAAAGTTATAATCAAGATATCAAAATTTGGTTAACAGATCCTTAAGCAGCACATTCAGGAGTACCTATACTGAAATTTTGAACAAAATCCATTTTTTGGCCGAAAATGACAAAAATTGTAAGTCTTATGCCTTAAATGATTTTTGGCCAAAAATACTTTTTCTCTCTGAACTAAAATTTAATGTGCCTAACTATTTAAGTACATCCAGAATAATACACAATCACCAAGAAATGACCTCGAAAACCCATAAGTGGCGAGTAATTAGCATTGCAAAAGTAATTAAAATATTCTAAAAATCATTTGAACATTTTCAAAAAGCCATTTGAACAAGTTATAATGAAGATATCAAATTTTGGTTAACAGATCCTTAAGCAGCACATTCAGGAGTACCTATACTGAAATTTTGAACAAAATCCATTTTTTGGCCGAAAATGACAAAAATTGTAAGTCTATTGCCTTAAAGGATTTTTGGCCAAAAATACTTTTTCTCTCTGAACTAAAATTTAATGTGCCTAACTATTTAAGTACATCCAGAATAATACACAATCACATAGAAATGACCTCGAAAACCCATAATTGGCGAGTAATTAGCATTGCAAAAGTAATTAAAATATTCTAAAAATCATTTGAACATTTTCTAAAAGCCATTTGAACAAGTTATAATCAAGATATCAAATTTTGGTTAACAGATCCTTAAGCAGCACATTCAGGAGTACCTATACTGAAATTTTGAACAAAATCCATTTTTTGGCCGAAAATGACAAAAATTGTAAGTCTATTGCCTTAAAGAATTTTTGTCCAAAAATACTTTTTCTCTCTGAACTAAAATTTAATGTGCCTAACTATTTAAGTACATCCAGAATAATACACAATCACCAAGAAATGACCTCGAAAACCCATAAGTGGCGAGTAATTAGCATTGCAAAAGTAATTAAAATATTCTAAAAATCATTTGAACATTTTCTAAAAGCCATTTGAACAAGTTAAAATCAAGATATCAAATTTTGGTTAAAAGATCCTTAAGCAGCACATTCAGGAGTACCTATACTGAAATTTTGAACAAAACCCATTTTTTGGCTGAAAATGACAAAAATTGTAAGTCTATTGCCTTAAAGGATTTTTGGCCAAAAATACTTTTTCTCTCTGAACTAAAATTTAATGTGCCTAACTATTTAAGTACATCCAGAATAATACACAATCACGAAGAAATGACCTCGAAAACCCATAAGTGGCGAGTAATTAGCATTGCAAAAGTAATTAAAATATTCTAAAAATCATTTGAACATTTTCTAAAAGCCATTTGAACAAGTTATAATCAAGATATCAAATTTTGGTTAACAGATCCTAAAGCAGCACATTCAGGAGTACCTATACTGAAATTTTGAACAAAATCCATTTTTGGCCGAAAATGACAAAAATTGTAAGTCTATTGCCTTAAAGGATTTATGGCCAAAAATTCTTTTTCTCTCTGAACTAAAATTGAATGTGCCTAACTATTTAAATACATCCAGAATAATACACAATCACCAAGAAATGACCTCGAAAACCCATAAGTGGCGAGTAATTAGCATTGCAAAAGTAATTTTCAAAATATTCTAAAAATCATTTGAACATTTTCTAAAAAGCCATTTGAACAAGTTATAATCAAGATATATCAAATTTTGCTAACAGATCCTACAGCACATTCAGGAGCACGGCATTGAAATTTTTTGAACAAAATCCATTTTTACGAAAATGACAAAAATTGTAAGTCTATTGCCTTAAAGGATTTTTGGCCAAAAATACTTTTTCTCTCTGAACTAAAATTTAATGTGCCTAACTATTTAAGTACATCCAGAATAATACACAAGCACCAAGAAATGACCTCGAAAACCCATAAGTGGCGAGTAATTAGCATTGCAAAAGTAATTAAAATATTCAAAAAATCATTTGAACATTTTCTAAAAGCCATTTGAACAAGTTATAATCAAGATATCAAATTTTGGTTAACAGATCCTTAAGCAGCACATTCAGGAGTACATATACTGAAATTTTGAACAAAATCCATTTGTGGACGAAATGCGAAAAATTGTAAGGCTTACCCCTTACAGAATTTTTGGCCAAAATACTTTTTCTCTCTGAACTAAAATTTATCGTGCCTAACTATTTAAGTACATCCAGAATAATACACAATCACCAAGAAAATGACCTCGAAACCCATATGGCGAGTAATTAGCATTGCAAAAGTAATTAAAATATTCTAAAAATCATTTGAACATTTTCTAAAAAGCCATTTGGAATGTTATAATCAAGATATCAAATTTTGGTTAACAGATCCTTAAGCAGCACATTCAGGAGTACCTATACTGAAATTTTGAACAAAATCCATTTTTTGGCCGAAAATGACAAAATTTGTAAGTGTAAAGCCTTAAAGGATTTTTGGCTAAAAATACTTTTTCTCTCTGAACTAAAATTTAATGTGCCTAACTATTTAAGTACATACAGAAGAATACACAAGCACCAAGAAATGACCTTGAAAACCCATAAGTGGCGAGTAATTAGCATTGCAAAAGTAATTAAAATGTTCTAAAAATCATTTGAACATTTTCTAAAAGCCATTTGAACAAGTTATAATCAAGATATCAAATTTTGGTTAACAGATCCTGAAGCAGCACATTCAGGAGTACCTATACTGAAATTTTGAACAAAATCCATTTTTGGCCGAAAATGACAAAAGTTGTAAGTCTTATGCCTTAAAGAATTTTTGGCCAAAAATACTTTTTCTCTCTGAACTATAATTTAATGTGCCTAACTATTTAAGTACATCCAGAATAATACATAAGCACCAAGAAATGACCTCGAAAACCCATAAGTGGCGAGTAATTAGCATTGCAAAAGTAATTAAAATATTCTAAAAATCATTTGAACATTTTCAAAAAGCCATTTGAACAAGTTATAATCAAGATATCAAATTTTGGTTAAGAGATCCTTAAGCAGCACATTCAGGAGTACCTATACTGAAATTTTGAACAAAATCCATTTTTTGGCCGAAAATGACAAAAATTGTAGTGCCTATTGCCTTAAAGGATTTTTGGCCAAAAATACTTTTTCTCTCTGAACTAAAATTTAATGTGCCTAACTATTTAAGTACATCCAGAATAATACACAATCACCAAGAAAATGACCTCGAAAACCCATATGGCGAGTAAGTAATTAGCATTGCAAAAGTAATTAAAATATTCTAAAAATCATTCGAACATTTTCTAAAAAGCCATTTGAACAAGTTATAATCAAGATATCAAATTTTGGTTAACAGATCCTGAAGCAGCACATTCAGGAGTACCTATACTGAAATTTTGAACAAAATCCATTTTTTGGCCGAAATGACGAAAATTGTAAGTCTAAAAGCCTTAAAGGATATTTGGCCAAAAATACTTTTTTCTCTGAACTAAAATTTAATGAATTTGGTTAACAGATCCTTAAGCAGCAGATTCAGGAGTACCTATACTGAAATTTTGAACAAAATCCATTTTTTGGCCGAAAATGACAAAAATTGTAAGTCTATTGCTTTAAAGGATTTTTGGTCAAAAATACTTTTTCTCTCTGAACTAAAATTTAATGTGCCTAACTATTTAAGTACATCCAGAATAATACACAATCACCAAGAAATGACCTCGAAAACCCATAAGTGGCGAGTAATTAGCATTGCAAAAGTAATTAAAATATTCTAAAAATCATTTGAACATTTTCTAAAAGCCATTTGAACAAGTTATAATCAAGATATCAAATTTTGGTTAACAGATTCTTAAGCAGCACATTCAGGAGTACCTATACTGAAATTTTGAACAAAATCCATTTTTTGGCCGAAAATGACAAAAATTGTAAGTCTATTGCCTTAAAGGATTTTTGGCCAAAAATACTTTTTCTCTCTGAACTAAAATTTAATGTGCCTAACTATTTAAGTACATCCAGAAGAATACACAATCACCAAGAAAATGACCCCGAAAAACCCATAAGTGGCAGTAATTAGCATTGCAAAAGTAATTAAAATATTCTAAAAATCATTTGAACATTTTTCAAAAGCCATCATGGAACAAGTTATAATCAAGATATCACCTTGGTTAACAGATCCTTAAGCAGCACATTCAGGAGTAATTTATACTGAAATTTTGAACAAAAAATCCATTTTTGGCCGAAATAAAAATTGTAAGTCTATTGCCTTAAAGGATTTTTTGGCTAAAATACATTTTTTCTCTCTGAACTAAAAATTCTAATGTGCCTAACTATTTAAGTACATCCAGAATAATACACAATCACATAGGAAATGACCTCGAAAACCCATAAGTGGCGAGTAATTAGCATTGCAGAAGTAATTAAAATATTCTAAAAATCATTTGAACATTTTCTAAAAGCCATTTGAACAAGTTATAATCAACATATCAAATTTTGGTTGACAGATCCTTAATCAGCATGTTCAGGAGTACCCATACTGCGATTTTCAGCAAAATCTAATTTTGGACGAAATGCCAAAAATTGTAAGGTTTACCCCTTACAGGATTTTTGGCCAAAAATACATTTTCTCTCTGAACTAAAATTTAATGTGCCTACTTATTTAAGCACATCCAGAATAATACAAGCACCAAGAAATGACCTCGAAAACCCATAAGTGGCGAGTAATTAGCATTGCAGAAGTAATTAAAATATTCTAAAAATCATTTGAACATTTTCTAAAAGCCATTTGAACAAGTTATAATCAACATATCAAATTTTGGTTGACAGATCCTTAAGCAGCAATATCCAGGAGTACCTATACTGAAATTTTGAATAAAACCCATTTTTGGCTGAAAAATGACAAAATTGTAAGTCTATTGCCTTAAAGCGGATTTTTGGCCAAAAATACTTTTTCTCTGAACCAAATTTAATGTGCCTAACTATTTAAGCACATCCAGAATAATACACAATCACCAAGAAATGACCTAGAAAACCCATAAGTGGCGAGTAATTAGCATTGCAAAAGTAATTAAAATATTCTAACAATCATTTGAACATTTTCTAAAAGCCATTTGAACAAGTTATAATCAAGATATCAAATTTTGGTTAACAGATCCTTAAGCAGCACATTCAGGAGTAACTATACTGAAATTTTGAACAAAATCCATTTTTTGGCCGAAAATGACAAAAATTGTAAGCCTTCAAGGATTTTTGGCCAAAAATACTTTTTCTTTCTGAACTAAAATTTAATGTGCCTAACTATTTAAATACATCCAGAATAATACACAATCACCAAGAAATGACCTCGAAAACCCATAAGTGGCGAGTAATTAGCATTGCAAAAGTAATTAAAATATTTTAAAAATCATTTGAACATTTTCTAAAAGCCATTTGAACAAGTTATAATCAACATATCAAATTTTGGTTAACAGATCCTTAAGCAGCACATTCAGGAGTACCTATACTGAAATTTTGAACAAAATCCATTTTTTGGCCGAAAATGACAAAAATTGTAAGTCTATTGCCTTAAAGGATTTGGCCAAAATACTTTCTTTTTCTCTGAACTAAAATTTAATGTGCCTAACTATTTAAGTACATCCAGAATAAATACACAATCACCAAGGAAATGACCTCGAAAACCCATAAGGGCGAGTAATTAGCATTGCAAAAGTAATTAAAATATTCTAAAAATCATTTGAACATTTTCTAAAGCCATTTGAACAAGCATATAATCAAGATATCAAATTTTGGTTAACAGATCCTTAAGCAGCACATTCAGGAGTACCTATACTGAAATTTTGAACAAAATCCATTTTTTGGCCGAAATGACAAAAATTGTAAGTCTATTGCCTTAAAGGATTTTTGTCCAAAAATATTTTTTCTCTCTGAACTAAAATTTAATGTGCCTAACTATTTAAGTACATCCAGAATAATACACAATCACCAAGAAATGACCTCGAAAACCCATAAGTGGCGAGTAATTAGCATTGCAAAAGTAATTAAAATCTTCTAAAAATCATTTGAACATTTTCTAAAAGCCATTTGAACAAGTTATAATCAAGATATCAAATTTTGGTTAACAGATCCTTAAGCAGAACATTCAGGAGTACCTATACTGAAATTTTGAACAAAATCCATTTGTGGACGAAATGCCAAAAATTGTAAGGCTTACCCCTTACAGATTTTTTGGCCAAAAATACTTTTTCTCTCTGAACTAAAATTTAATGTGCCTAACTATTTAAGTACATCCAGAATAATACACAATCACCAAGAAATGACCTCGAAAATCCATAAGTGGCGAGTAATTAGCATTGCAAAAGTAATTAAAATATTCTAAAAATCATTTTGGAACATTTTCTAAAAAGCCATTTGAACAAGTTATAATCAAGATATCAAATTCTTGTTAACAGATCCTTACAGCACATTCAGGAGTACTCTTATACTGAAATTTGAACAAAAATCCATTTTTGGCCGAAATGACAAAAATTGTAAGTCTATTGCCTTAAAGGAGATTTTTGGCCAAAAATACTTTTCTCTCTGAACTAAAATTTAATGTGCCTACCTATTTAAGTACATCCAGAATAATACACAATCACCAAGAAATGACCTCGAAAACCCATAAGTGGCGAGTAATTAGCATTGCAAAAGTAATTAAAATATTCTAAAAATCATTTGAACATTTTCTAAAAGCCATTTGAACAAGTTATAATCAAGATATCAAATTTTGGTTAACAGATCCTTAAGCAGCACATTCAGGAGTACCTATACTGAAATTTTGAACAAAACCCATTTTTTGGCTGAAAATGACAAAAATTGTAAGTCTATTGCCTTAAAGGATTTTTGGCCAAAATACTTTTTCTCTCTGAACTAAAATTTAATGTGCCTAACTATTTAAGTACATCCAGAATAATACACAATCACCAAGAAATGACCTCGAAAACCCATAAGTGGCGAGTAATTAGCATTGCAAAAGTAATTAAAATATTCTAAAAATCATTTGAACATTTTCTAAAAGCCATTTGAACAAGTTATAATCAAGATATCAAATTTTGGTTAACAGATCCTTAAGCAACACATTCAGGAGTACCTATACTGAAATTTTGAACAAAATCCATTTTTTGGCCGAAAATGACAAAAATTGTAAATCTATTGCCTTAAAGGATTTTTGGCCAAAAATACTTTTTCTCTCTGAACTAAAATTTAATGTGCCTACCTATTTAAGTACATCCAGAATAAAACACAATCACCAAGAAATGACCTCGAAAACCCATAAGTGGCGAGTAATTAGCATTGCAAAAGTAATTAAAATATTCTAAAAATCATTTGAACATTTTCTAAAAGCCATTTGAACAAGTTATAATCAAGATATCAAATTTTGGTTAACAGATCCTTAAGCAGCACATTCAGGAGTACCTATACTGAAATTTTGAACAAAACCCATTTTTTGGCCGAAAATGACAAAAATTGTAAGTCTATTGCCTTAAAGGATTTTTGGCCAAAAATACTTTTTCTCTCTGAACTAAAATTTAATGTGCCTAACTATTTAAGTACATCCAGAATAATACACAATCACCAAGAAATGACCTCGAAAACCCATAAGTGGCGAGTAATTAGCATTGCAAAATTAATTAAAATATTCTAAAAATCATTTGAACATTTTCTAAAAGCCATTTGAACAAGTTATAATCAAGATATCAAATTTTGGCTAACAGATCCTTAAGCAGCACATTCAGGAGTACCTATACTGAAATTTTGAACAAAATCCATTTTTTGGCCGAAAATGACAAAAAATTGTAAGTCTTATGCCTTAAAGGATTTTTGGCCAAAAATACTTTTTTCTCTCTGAACTAAAATTTAATGTGCCTAACTATTTAAGTACATCCAGAATAATACACAATCACCAAGAAATGACCTCGAAAACCCATAAGTGGCGAGTAATTAGCATTGCAAAAGTAATTAAAATATTCTAAAAATCATTTGAACATTTTCTGCAAAAAGCCATTTGAACAAAGTTATAATCAAGATATCAAATTTTGGTTAACAGGATCCTTAAGCAGCATTATTCAGGAACTAAAATTTAATGTGCCTAACTATTTAAGTACATCCAGAATAATACACAAGCACCAAGAAATGACCTCGAAAACCCATACGTGGCGAGTAATTAGCATTGCAAAAGTAATTAAAATATTCTAAAAATCATTTGAACAATTTCTAAAAGCCATTTGAACAAGTTATAATCAAGATATCAAATTTGGGTTAACAGATCCTTAAGCAGCACATTCAGGAGTACCTATACTGAAATTTTGAACAAAATCCATTTTTTGGCCGAAAATGACAAAAATTGTAAGTCTATAGCCTTAAAGGATTTTTGGCCAAAAATACGTTTTCTCTCTGAACTAAAATTTAATGTGCCTAACTATTTAAGTACATCCAGAATAATACACAAGCACCAAGAAATGACCTCGAAAACCCATATGTGGCGAGTAATTAGTATTGCAAAAGTAATTAAAATATTCTAAAAATCATTTGAACATTATCTAAAAGCCATTTGAACAAGTTATAATCAAGATATCAAATTTTGGTTAACAGATCCTTAAGCAGCACATTCAGGAGTACCTATACTGAAATTTTGAACAAAATCCATTTTTTGGCCGAAATGACAAAAATTGTAAGTCTATTGCCTTAAAGGATTTTTGTCCAAAAATACTTTTTCTCTCTGAACTAAAATTTAATGTGCCTAACTATTTAAGTACATCCAGAATAATACACAATCACCAAGAAATGACCTCGAAAACCCATAAGTGGCGAGTAATTAGCATTGCAAAAGTAATTAAAATATTCTAAAAATCATTTGAACATTTTCTAAAAGCCATTTGAACAAGTTATAATCAAGATATCAAATTTTGGTTAACAGATCCTTAAGCAGCACATTCAGGAGTACCTATACTGAAATTTTGAACAAAATCCATTTTTGGCCGAAAATGACAAAAATTGTAAGTCTATTACCTTAAAGGATTTTTGGCCAAAAAATACTTTTTCTCCCTGAACTAAAATTTAATGTGCCTAACTATTTAAGTACATCCAGAATAATACACAATCACCAAGAAATGACCTCGAAAACCCATAATTGGCGAGTAATTAGCATTGCAA